>NC_057802.1:375480874-375626199 GCF_018294505.1 Triticum aestivum
TAACAAGCTTGTTCTTCTATAAGTTATCCAGTATCTACGGTTACAGTCTTCTTTTCCTCGAGGATGGGTACAATTTTCTTTGGGGAGGCAAGACGTGTAGATGGAGAAAAACGGTGGAGCCCTAATATCTGCCAAATGGTGAATGACATCATGTTCATAGTATTTTCATAATGAGCCTCAGACCAACCTAACAACAAAAGAATCTTAAGTAGTCCCAAAATAAGTGTCTTAACTTTGTACATGGATGTGGCCTTGATGTTAAATTGGCTACTGGAATCTACTTAAGTGTTGTTGTTGGTTTCGATTAAAGTTGAGATACTTATTTTGGGATGGAGGGAGTAGTTCCATCTGCAATAGGGATTAAAGTTCGACGAGATTTGTATTTAAGACAATCAAAGATATTCTGGGATTACTCCTTGAACTGGCGTCCACAGTAAATAGGAGTATAGCAATTAAAGCAACTTACTCCCATGGAAGATCACCGACAAGCATCCAGTCAGCGTCTTTGTCTTCGTATGTAAGGACATACTCTTGATCTTGGAGGGAATCAACATTTGAACGATTAGTGAGCCTGTCCTTGGTTGATGGTTTGCGCAGCGAGCTTTGACCTTTACAATCAGAGGTGGATGTTATTACTAGTAATTTTACCCTTCCAACGTCCAGGCTTTAGCAAGTTGGCAAAGATGGAAACTACTACTAGTAGAACTGAACACCTAGGCAATACCACTGGATCCATTCAAACGCAAAGATGGAAAGTACTACTACTAGTAGAACTGAACACTAACCAGTGATGAAGCAGCTGAACATCTTCTGAAGTGCCATGGAGAGATCCTCGTAGCTGGAATACATCTTGAGGTCGACCTTCCTGAGGTACGGGGCACCATCCATGCTCACCTTGACATAGTGAGGCGCGCCGTCGTCTGCCCCCTTGGCCTTGGAGGCGCTCGCCGCGAGCGTGTTCTTCCGGTAGTTGCGCACGGGCGGCCATCCCACGACCTGCGCCCTGGGCAAGAGAAGGCCCTGTCGATCAGCAGCGGCCAACCAACAGCGTACATCCAATTTCAGAGGCGAACCGAATCGAATCGAATCTTACTTGGCGGCCGGCGGGGCAGCGGAGGGCGGCTTGTCCTCGGCCCTGGCGGCGGCGGAGCACCCGCGGTGGGGGGAGGCGTCGGGGAAGGCGCGCTTGGAGGCGGCCTTGTGGGGGGCGGGACCGAGGGTGAGCGCCGGCGCGACGTCGTCCGCGGGGCCGTCGCGGTCGCGGTCGGGGGACTCGGATCCCGGGAGGCCGAGGCGGAGCGTGAGGCGGGGCCCGGCCTCGGCGGCGGGGCTGGGCGAGGAGGAGCAGGAGGAGGAGGAGGGGGTGGGGGCGGAGAGGCCGATGTAGTCGTGCGGCTCGAGGGGCGGCGACATTGGAGCGGGTGGGGTGGGGTGGGGGAGCGGAGGTGGGGGGAGGAGAGGTTCCCTTCTCTATGCTTTGGAGGGAGGCGAGTGGGGTGGGGAGTGGGAGACGACTTGTTAATAAAAGTGGCCGACCGGGAGGATTTATTTTGCCCGGGCGTTTCCTTTCTTTATGCGTGGCCCTTGTCCGCTTGTCCTCTTGTCTGCTGCCGCTTGTGCGCTCTGGCAGTCGCCTCTGCCTGCCTTGTTTGTGTGCGTCTCGACGAGTAGAGTACAGTTCGACCATTGTTCGGAGCAACAAGTCAAAGCAAGAGGTACTACTGTAATTTTATTTTCGTTTATAGTTGGGTACTGCTGTAGTTAATAGTTTAATTCTCTTTGTTATTGTAAATTTCGGGCATTGGATGGCGCTGCTTGATAACTGCCTCAACATCGACTAGGCCCGTCCGGCGTCCGCACCACTGGGTGTCACAACTCACAAGGGACTTGTCTGCTAATGGCTCCAGCTAGGACGCGAGGTGACAGCTTCCCCGGCAGACGAAACTGTCTAGTAAATGCTTGCAGGTGACAGCCGAGAACATAAACGCGATGTTACGTTCTCTCCTAAGACATGTTGGGACGTACGTACGTATGATGCACGCTCGAAACCTTCTAAGGCAAGTTTGTTCTCTTCTGGCTTGTTGGGCCAAAAATCACCCGCAAGTTCAGCCTAATTTGGCTCCACGTGTGGCGAACGAAATAGTCCCGGTTTGACGAGCGCGCAAGGCGGAGCAGTTGTGGGTGCCGGGGCGGGAGCGCAGCGCGCGTAGCTGCCGACACGAGAGCTGCCGGCCCTCCGACAGCGCCGCGGAGACGTCGCTCTCTCCCACCGCACCGCACCCGTTCAGGTTTCCCGTTCCCCACCACAACGTACAGTACGGGGCTCTCGTGCTCGGTGCCGCTGCTCTGCGCCACGCCGATCGGATGAGACGGGTCGCGCTCGCGGCCATGGATGTCGCCCCGCCCGCTCGCCGGTCGCCGTATGGTGGACGTCATGCGCACGCGCGCACCGGCGTTCCAGTGCGGCCCCCTCCCTGCTCGTAGGCTTGCCCACGGCACTTGCATTGGACATTTGGACGCCTCCTTGCGTACGTCTGGATACGATCGGACGACACGTCCACGCTAACGAACCTTTGGGCCCATCTGTACGTAATGCAGATTTCCCGTATCATTTCTTGGACGTCTCCTTGCACCATAAAGTTCAGTTTAATTGCACGTTTTGTAAAGGTATCTCCAACGCGGATCATCAAAACACATGCAAATTGTTTGGACCGAACAGTCTTAAGCCTCCGCGTTTGCCCTTGCCCGTTTCGCCGTTTGCCACCGACCGCGATTGGACAGCCGGAACTCTTCAAGATGTTTGTCGTCCCGCCAGACCCAGACAAGCCTGCTCGCTCGGTCCGTGTATGGCAAGGGCGGCTGTTGAGTATATGTGTTATGCATATTTAAGTATTGGACCCACTTTCTAGTTTTTTATAGTTGAGGTCGTGGTCCACTATTGTACATCATATATACATGCGATTGCACCTGAGTAATACATTGTGCAATTCCCACAACATATATATGATATCAATTTTTAGGTTTCAACCCTAGTTTTCGCTGCCGCCGCCGTCGCTCCAGCCGCCGCCGCGCCCCTCCCGTCGCACCGCCACCGCCTTCCCCTCTCGCCGCTGCGCCACCCCCTGCCGCCGCTGCCTTTCCCGGTCACCCCAGCCGCCCCGTCCGTCGCTGCCGCGATCTCTGCAGCCGCCGCCCCTACCCGAGCGCCGCCGCCATCACCTCCCGTCGCCGTCGCCGGTCCTCCCTGCCGCCGCGACCCCCTCCTCTTCACCCGAAGCCGCCGTTGCACCTCTCACAGCCGCCGCCGCTCACCCAACCCTAACCCTAGCCGCACCGCCACCTCGCTGCCATGTCGTCCGTCACCTCGTCCGGCTCCACTATCAACCCCAACCCGTTCGCCGACGCCAACCCTCCCGACGTCACCGACATCCGCAACCTCAACATCTACGAGTGGGTTTTGGTTCGTCTCTCCCAGACAGACTCCTCCTACTACGCGTGGAAGACTTACTTCTCCCTCGTGTTTCGGGAGTACCACCTCGTCGACCATGTGGACGGCTCCGTCGACTCCAGCCTCGTCCCCAACTTCCATGACTGGTCCACCATCGACGCCACGCTCATCCGGTGGTTCTTCCTCACCATCTCGCCGGACCTGTTTCAGACGGTCGTGCAGGACGGTGATGACGCCCACGCCATGTGGACCAAGCTGAACGGGCTCTTCACCGACAATCGCCTTCAACGTCGCGTTTTTTTGCAGTAAGAGTTTTTTTATGCCACCAGGATAACTCCTCCGTCGACGACTATTGTCGCCACCTCAAGACTCTCGCAGACGAGCTCCGCGATATTGGCGCGAAGATTGACGATGATCTCCTCCTCAGCACGCTCACCGACGGCCTCAACGAGGACTTCGGGAATGCCACAGCGAACCTCACCCTTATCCCCGAGCCCTCCTTCGCCAAGTTCGTTGCTTACCTCCGGCAGGAGGAGCGGCAGATGAAGCAGGTGAAGGCGTGGGCCATCCACACCGCCCTCGCCGCTGGCACCACCCGCGGTGGGCCACCGCCACCACCCGCCACCCCAGTCGCACCCCAACAGCAGCGCCACCCGGCACCTTACCCGCAGCCGCAGCAACAGCCGCCATCGTCGCTGCCCTTGCTGCTGCCCCCGTACGGGCCCCCCGCTCCTCCCGCGCCACCCGCCGATCAGCGCCGCGGAGGCAGGCGCGGCGGCCAGCAGCAGCCGCAGACCGCGGGCCCTCCTCGCCAGCAGCAGCAGCTCTAGGTGCCTGATACGTCTCCAACGTATATATAATTTATGAAGTATTCATGCTATTAGATTATCTATCTTGGTTGTTTTATATGCATTTCACTACTAGGGAAAAGCCTAGCAGTAGCGCAGGTAACCGCGCTACTGCTACGGTGCTACAGCTAAAGGTTAGCAATAGCGTGTGTTAACACGCGCTACTGCTATATCTACTTAGTAGTAGCGCGTCGTGCAACAGGCGCTACTGGTAATTACTAGTAGCGCGTCTCACTGCCCGTGCTACTACTATTATTCCGTATTCTATTTCTTTTTTATTTTGTGTCGTATTCATACACCTTTATATAAGTTTCCATACAGTAGCAATTTAGAGATTGTTTTTACACTATAATGAGTTATTACATCATTAGATGAAAGAACGTGTACATGACTTGATCACTTAGGATCCATCCACTTGAAACTAATCCGCGGTTCTTTCACCCAATGATATAATAACTCATCATCATCATCATCATCATATTAATATAATAAACTCTTGCATCATATCATCACCAACAACACTAGCTAATAATCATCATAGTCATTACCACTATTTAATCATCATAGCCATAGTGTAGCTATCTAATCACCACCAACACTAGCTAATAATAATCATCATAGTCATTACCACCAACACTAGCTATTTAATCATCATAGTCATAGTGCAGCACATCATCATCTTCAAACCCATTCTAGCTAGCTAATCACTCATGTTGCTCTCTCTCTCTCTCTCTCTCAGGTAAAATAGCATAGAACATGTGTAACACTCCTGATTCATCATATTGGAGCATGCAGATGAACCTGTATCCTAATTGTGGGTTGCGCTTCTGATTGCTGCCCCCTAGTAATTCTCTGCGATCCTTCACAATTTTGCTTCAGTCTCTAACTATTAATACTTGCTCGCTTTTAGAAATCCTGAATGCACTCGTGTGCAATGTAGGATGTCTTGGCCATAAGCTAACCATTTTCATGTGACCTTTAGCCTCGATCCAATGAGGCACAACTATCATCGGGAGACCCTGTTGAAGAACATCGTAGTAACATACTTAGCAATGAAGTTTAGCTTAAAAAATAATGTATGCAAAAGATGCACTGAGGACAAATAGTAAAAATCTTACCATCTTTCCTAAATAAATGTGACTGTAGTTCAATACGCACGCTATTGGTCGCACGTTTTGATTACTAAGATTTTGAAGTCCAGGAAAATAATTTGTCTTGATAGTATCAAGATCCTCAAGCCATGAAACATAATGAGTTATCTCCTTGCGGTTTAGTTCAGCCTCGGGACAGTAGTAGGTCATGTCTACCAAGCGATGGACATGTTTGCTTGATTGGAAATAAGTTGTCAATAGAAATTAGTTGTCAACTATTTTTGAATAAACAATATCCAAGACATAAATATGGTTGAGAAACTCACATAATGGTAGAACTGGAGGCGTCTGCACATCGACCCAGATGTCGATATTGCCTTCAATATCATCTTCCGGATGAATATCAAAGGTGATAAGCATATCAGGCTCAAATGCATAAGCCTTGCATAGTGCTCTCCAATTTTTGCATTCAAAGTAGGTGTAGGTGTCTGCATTGTATAATTTTGCGTCGAAAGTATAACCATGCTCGGTCTTCAAGTGAACTCTCTTTACCTCCATAGTTTTCGTAGGACTGAAACCAATCTTATCCAAGACAAAAATTCTTGCATGGCAGGAGATACGCTAGTAGAATAGTACAAAATTAAAATTACAAGTTGAAGCAAAAGAAGCAGAAATCATGCTTAATTATGAAAAAAGACTTGTCGTTGTGACTTACTGTATCCACTTCGAAGTTCTCATCCAGCTTGATGCTGAAGTGCCTATCATCAACTAGGAAATGTCTGTCGCACAGGCCGGGCTCGTCTTCGCAGTATTCGCACATACCGAAACCCTTTTCGTCGTCAGACATTTCCTATGTTCATAGATGAAACATTAATTGAAAATCGATCAAAGGCAACTACCAGGAAACTCAACACACAAATTCGGGGCACTCAATATTTCCTACATATTGTAGCACAAGTCATGCTTAAATTCACAGAAAAATCCGGCATGACCTTTGCTAAAATAGGACATATCGAGCGCCTGAAATTTGCTGGAACGGAAATGAATCAACACTCCGGCAAAACATAGGCCACTCGGGTTTTCCCTGCGATACAAAGATGTTCATCCACATACAATGATGCTTAAACTTGCAATTCCATTCGGATCAATTATCATAAGCATTCGCACATGAGCTCACCGACTAAATACCCTAGTTCTACTCTATTCAACACACCGAGGAGTGGAGAAGGAGGAGGTGGACTTTTAGCTCACCGACTCGGGTGTAGAGGAAGTAGAGGTAGCTCGGATGACGATCACTCCAAGGAGACACGACTCTACAAAGCCTGCATATTCCACCGAGTAAAATTTTAGAACATCAAATCTCATATAGCATTCTTTGATCACAAAGTGATAATGACATAAAAATAATTAAATTTTCCATACCTAAATTTTCTTACTAAAAACAAACTAGTCCTATTAATTCAACTAGTTCAACTAAGCACTTACTATAAATAAAAATAATTAATGTTCTTACTAATTCAACTAATTCTATTAAGCACTTACTATAAATAAACTAGTTCTATTAACCACTTAAATTCTATGTACATTCTACAAAATTCTACCTATCTATACTATTGAAAAAACCTACATTCTACCTATCTATACTATCAACTAAATCTATGGAGGGAAGAGGGGCTGTGGATGGAGGAGGGGGAGGGAGTAGGGGTTGTGGAGGGATGAGGGGCTATCGAGGGAGGAGGTGCTGTTGATGGAGGGGCGGCTAGAGGAGGGAGGAGTAGGGGGACGAGGGGAGGAGGAGTGGGGCAGAGGAGGGAGGAGTGGCAGCTAGAGGAGGGAGGAGGGAGGAGGAAGAGGAGAAGGAGGAGGCTTACAGAGGCCGGAGGATTGCGGCCACGCCGGCGGCGGCAATGTGGCGATGGGGGCAATGGCAGGAGGAGGACGACAATAGTGAGACAGAAGAGTGAGGAAATGGGCGGGCGCGCGGGGGATAAGGCTGGATTAGCAGTAGCGCGGTTTTGAAGCAAACGCTACTGCTAAACTAGCTAGCAGTAGCGCGTTTCATAGGAAAGCGCTACTACTAAACTTAGCCTAGCAGTAATGGTGGGGTAATTTTAGTAGTAGCACTCTTTTCCCTTGCCGCGCTACTGCTATGTTCATAGCAGAAGCGCCTTCCTTTGCCCCGCGCTACTGCTAAGTAGCAGTAGCGCCCTATTTTACCCAGCGCTACTACTAAAGTTCTGTGTATAAGGTTTTCCCTAGTAGTGTTTATATGCTATTTTATATGATTTTTGGGACTAACCTATTAACCTAGAGCCCAGTGACAGTTTCTGTTTTTTCCTTGTTTTTGAGTTTTACAGAAAAGGGATATCAAACGGAGTCCAAATGACCTGAAAATTTACGGTGATTTTTTATGGACCAGAAGAAGCCCCCGAAGCAAAAGAGTTGGCCAGAAGAGCCACGAGGCCTCTGATACGTCTCCAACGTATCTATAATTTACGAAGTATTCATGCTATTATATTATCCTTCTAGGATGTTTTATATGCATTTATATGCTATTTTATATAATTTTTGGCACTAACCTATTAACCTAGAGCCCAGTGCCAGTTTCTGTTTTTTCCTTGTTTTTGAGTATCGGAGAAAAGGAAAACCAAACGGAGTCCAATTGACCTGAAACTTGACGGAGCTTATTTTTGGACCAGAAGAAGGCCATGGAGTAAAAGAGTTGGGCCAGAAGAGTCCCGGGCTGCCCACGAGGGTGGGAGGCGCGCCCACCCCCTGGGCGCGCCCCCCTACCTCGTGGACAGCCCGGAGACCCCCTGACTTATTCCCGACGCCAAAACCTCTTATATATACAGAAACCCCCAGAACATAACCGAGATCGGGAGTTCCGCCGCCGCAAGGCTCTGTAGCCACCAAAAACCAATCGGGACCCTGTTCCGGCACCCTGCCGGAGGAGGGTAATCCCTCTCCGGTGGCCATCTTCATCATCCCGGCGCTCTCCACGACGAGGAGGGAGTAGTTCACCCTCGGGGCTGAGGGTATGTACCAGTAGCTATGTGTTTGATCTCACTCTCTCGTGTTCTTGATTTGGCACGATCTTGATGTATCGCGAGCTTTGCTATTATAGTTGTATCTTATGATGTTTCTCCCCTTCTACTCTCTTGTAATGGATTGAGTTTTCCCTTTCAAGTTATCTTATCGGATTGAGTCTTTAAGGATTTGAGAACACTTGATGTATGTCTTGCATGTGCTTATCTGTGGTGACAATGGGATATTCACGTGATCTACTTGATGTATGTTTTGGTGATCAACTTGCGGGTTCAGTGACCTTGTGAACTTATGCATAGGGGTTGGGACACGTTTTCGTCTTGAATCTCCGGTAGAAACTTTGGGGCACTCTTTGAAGTTCTTTGTGTTGGTTGAATAGATGAATCTGAGATTGTGTGATGCATATCGTATAATCATACCCATGGATACTTGAGGTGACATTGGAGTATCTAGGTGACATTAGGGTTTTGGTTGATTTGTGTCTTAAGGTGTTATTCTAGTACGAACTCTTGAATAGATCGATCCGAAAGAATAACTTTGAGGTGGTTTCGTACCCTACAATAATCTCTTCGTTTGTTCTCCGGTATTGGTGACTTTGGAGTGACTCTTTGTTGCATGTTGAGGGGTAGTTATATGATCCAATTATGTTATTATTGTTGAGAGAACTTGCACTAGTGAAAGTATGAACCCTAGGCCTTGTTTCCTAGCATTGCAATACCATTTACGCTCACTTTTATCGCTTGTTACCTTGCTGTTTTTATAATTTCAGATTACAAAAACCTATATCTACCATCCATATTGCACTTGTATCACCATCTCTTCGCCGAACTAGTGCACCTATACAATTTACCATTGTATTGGGTGTGTTGGGGACACAAGAGACTCTTTGTTATTTGGTTGCAGGGTAGCTTGAGAGAGACCATCTTCAACCTATGCCTCCCACGGATTGATAAAGCTTAGGTCATCCACTTGAGGGAAATTTGCTACTGTCCTACAAACCTCTCCACTTGGAGGCCCAACAACGTCTACAAGAAGAAGGTTGCATAGTAGACATCAAGCTCTTCTCTGGCGCCGTTGCCGGGGAGGTGAGTGCTTGAAGGTATATCTTTAGATCTTGCAATCGAATCTTTTAGTTTCTTGTTTTATCACTAGTTTATTTCATAAAAGAAAACTACAAAAAAATGGAATTGAGATTGCCTCATATGCTTCATCTTTTTAATGTCTTCCGTGAAAATAAGGATTCCGACAATTGTGCTCAATTGCTAGAGGAAGAATGCATTAAAATGTTTGGCACTAAATATTTGAATGATGAGCATGATAGCAATGTTGTTAGTATGAATTCTTTGAATACCCATGATGCTAATGATATGCAAAGCCACAAGCTTGGGGATGCTATGTTTGATGAAGATGATATTTTTTGTCCCCCAAGTTTTGATGAGCAAATTTATTATGATGAAAGCATGCCTCCTATTTATGATGATTATTGTGATGACACGTATGCTATAAAGAATAAAGATAACCATGAAAATTGTCATCATGATTTTAATTTTCAATTGGATTATGCTTCACATGATAGTTATTTTGTTGAGTTTGCTCCCACTAGTATTCATGAGAAGAAATTTGCTTATGTGGAGAGTAATAAAATTTATATGCTTGTGCATCATGAAAATAGTGCTTTATGTGATAGTTATATTGTTGAATTCATTAATGATTCTACTGAAAATTATTATGAGGGAGGAATATATGCTTGTAGGAATTGCAATAATTTCAAGTTTCCTCTCTATGTTCTTAAGATCTTGAAGTTATGCCTGTTTTGCCTTCCTATGCTAGTTGATTATTGTTCCCATAAGTTGTTTGCTCACAAAATCCCTATGCATAGGAAGTTGGTTAGACTTAAATGTGCTTGCCATGTGTTTCATGATGCTCTCTTTATGTTTCAATTCTTATCTTTTATACGAGCATCATTGAAATCATCATGCCTAGCTAGAAAGGCATTAAAGAAAAGTGCTTGTTGGGAGACAACCCAATATTTACCCCTACTGTTTTTGTGTGTTCACATGATTAAGCTACTGTAGTAATCATGTTTTATAGCTTTTTTTCAATAAAGTCCCAAGTAGAACCTTTGGGAAGACTTGGGTGGAAGTTAAGGTGATCTTGCTGTAAAAAACAGAAACTTTGCGCTCACGAGTTTAGCTGTCATTTTTTATAGAAGAGTGATTTTAAGTTTATTCCTTTTTCATAATATTAATATACAAATTCCTCAGGTCCACCCATTTATTGCAGAATTTTTGGAGTTCCAGAATTATACGTTTGATACAGATTACTACAGACTGTTCTGTTTTTGACAGATTCTGTTTTCTATGTGTTGTTCGCTTATTTTGATGAATCTATGAGTAGTATCAGAGGGTATGAACCATAGAGAAGTTGGAATTCAGTAGATATTACACCAATATGAATTTATAATGAGTTCACAACAGTATCTAAGTGGTGATTTATTTTCTTATACTAACGGAGCTTACGAGTTTTCTGTTGAGTTTTGTGTTGTGAAGTTTTCAAGTTTTGGGTAAAGATTCGATGGACTATGGAATAAAGAGTGGAAAGAGCCTAAGCTTGGGGATTCCCAAGGCACCCCAAGGTAATATTCAAGGACAACCAAGAGCCTAAGCTTGGGGATGCCCCGGATGGCATCCCCTCTTTCGTCTACATTCATCGGTAACTTTACTTGGAGCTATATTTTTATTCACCACATGATATGTGTTTTGCTTGGAGCGTCATTTTATTTTGCTAGGATTTGCTTGATGTTGTTTATAATAATGTTTTGCATCTTTATTTTCAATAAAAATTTCAAGGATAGCCTTTACCATGCTTATTTTGCAAGTATACATGTTGCTGTTTCAAAACAGAAAGTTTACCGTTGTTGCAAAAATTCCCTAGAAAAGTCAGAATATGATAAATGTTGAAACTTTTTGCATATTGAGCTCTGATAAGTCTGCTACAGTGTGGTAGAATTTCATAATGTTTGGAGTTAGGTAAGTATGATGAATCTTGCATTCTTTACAGACTGTACTGTTTTGGCAGATTGCTGTTATGTTTGCATATGTTTGCTTGTTTAATGAATCTATTTGAGGATAGGAGTATTAAATATGCAGAGGCATTTAGTATGCAATGTTGAATAATAATTTTAGTGATTTGTTACCGTAAAAAATGATAAGGTTTTTGCATTGGTTTATACTAACTTATCTCACGAGTTCTTGTTGAATTAGGTGTGGATGAAGCTTTCGAGATTCAGGAAACCGTGATATGAGAGGAATTAAGGAGACACAAAAGCCTAAGCTTGGGGATGCCCGAGGCACCCCAAGATAATATTTCAAGAAGTCTCAAGTAGCTAAGCTTGGGGATGCCCCGGTAGGCATCCCACCTTTCTTCTTCAACAATTATCAGTTAGTATCGGTTGAGCCTAAGTTTTTGCTTCTTCACATGATGAGTGCTATCTTTGAGATGTCATTTTCTTTTGTTTTGCTTGTTTTTTGAATAATATCCCAAGATCTGAAATTCTTAAATGAGAGAGAGTCTTCACATAGCTACATAATTATTTAACTACTCATTGATCTTCACTTATATCTTTTTGGAGTAGTTTGTCATTTACTCGTGTGCTTCACTTATATCGTATGAGTAAATGGTTGAATGATTTGAATGTCAAAAATCTGAAATTATATATGTTTCATATGCCTTTCCCATGGGGAGTAATGCCTTAACATATAAGAAGTAGAGGTGGTAAATTTTTTGAAGGTTAGCAAACATTGTATTGGTCACTTGAACAATTCATGAAAGAATATTGAAGGAAGAGAGATTTCACATATAAATATACTATCTTGGACATCTTCTATGATTGTGATCCCCATTAATTATTTTCAAACCTGAGCAGATTAGTTGAAGTTGGACATGGAAGACAACATAATGAGTTATGCTTGGGTATATTTGTATAGAAGTTATATTGTTATGGATCCTCTAACATGTGGTGCTTGCTATTTAGAATCCTTTGCTAGCCAAAATATCTGTACTAAGCGGGAATACTGCTTGTGCATCCAAATTCCTTGAACCAAGTTTATTCCATGAGTGTCCACCATATCTACCTATATGCGGTATTTACCTGTCGTTCCAAGTAAATGTGCATGTGCCAAACTCTAAACCTTCAAATAATAATCTGTTTTGTATGCCCGAATCGCTCATGTAGCAACTAGGGGCTGTCAGTATCTTCCATGCTAGGTGGGTTATTCTCACGATGAGTGGACTCCGCTCATCATTCATGAGAAAATGGCTGGTAACTGGGATGCCCAGTCCTATGATCAAAAGATCAAAAACAAAATGGCAAATAATTTAAACAAAAGTCCCCCAGGATTGTTGATACTTGGACGACACCCGTTGTTTCGGACAAGCCGTGGAGTGTGATTGTTGGTGGAGGGGGAGTAAAATCTTTACCTTTCTGTTTGGGAACTGCCTATAATGTATCTAGTATGGAAGATATTGGGAACTCTTGGTCGTTATGTTGACAATGAAAGCATACCTCTCGAAATTATTTTCATCTCCGTTTTAAAGCTTCGAGCTCTGGCACCTCTGCAAATCCCTGCTTCCCTCTGCGAAGGGTCTATATTTTACTTTTATGCAAGAGTCAGTAGTATTCCTTCTCATTCCAACCCACTGTTTAGTTGGCAAGCATCATGTGATGGGGAAAGATCTAAGCATATATGGCCATTCAAATATATTTGATCATGAATTATTATTGTTGACGATTATCTATATGATAAATAAGTTGGGAGGCGAAACATTAAGCCCCTATCTTTCTCTGTGTTCGATAGATGCTATTTGTTCTAAAAATATGCTTTGAGTGGTAGCAATCATGGAAGACTATCTGATAGTTGAGTATGTGGGATTTGCTAAATCAAAGCTCTTACATAGACCCTTCCTGAAAATAAGAGAATTGCAATTGTTTGATGACTGAGAACTGTTTGTTAGTTTTCAAGAAAGTTTATGATCTATACTTTAACATGTGAATAGCTTGTTACTTTATCATGAGAAGCTTTATGATATGAGCTGCTGTTATGACATATAATGATGCTAGAAAAGGTGATTGAAATTATCATTTATCAAACTTGTGCACCTGCTAGCATTCGCACTTCATAAATTATTTCTTTTATCATTTACCTACTCGAGGACGAGCAGGAATTAAGCTTGGGGATGCTGATACGTCTCCAACGTATCTATAATTTATGAAGTATTCATGCTATTAAATTATCCTTCTAGGATGTTTTATATGCATTTATATGCTATTTTATATGATTTTTGGGACTAACCTAGAGCCTAGTGCCAGTTTCTGTTTTTTCCTTGTTTTTGAGTATCGCAGAAAAGGAAAACCAAATGGAGTCCAATTGACCTGAAACTTGACGGAGCTTATTTTTGGACCAGAAGAAGGCCATGGAGTAAAAGAGTTGGGCCAGAAGAGTCCCGGGCTGCCCACGAGGGTGGGAGGCCCGCCCACCCTCCCGGGCGCGCCCCCTACCTCGTGGACATCCCGGAGACCCCCCTGACTTGTTCCCGACGCCAAAACCTCTTATATATACAGAAACCCCCAGAACATAACCGAGATCGGGAGTTCCGCCGCCGCAAGCCTCTGTAGCCACCAAAAACCAATCGGCACCCTGTTCCGGCACCCTGCCGAAGGAGGGTAATCCCTCTCCGGTGGCCATCTTCATCATCCCGGCGCTCTCCATGACGAGGAGGGAGTAGTTCACCCTCGGGGCTGAGGGTATGTACCAGTAGCTATGTGTTTGATCTCTCTCTCTCTCTCTCTCGCTTGTGTTCTTGATTCGGCACGATCTTGATGTATCGCGAGCTTTGCTATTATAGTTGGATCTTATGATGTTTCTCCCCCTCTACTCTCTTGTAATGGATTGAGTTTTCCCTTTCAAGTTATCTTATCGGATTGAGTCTTTAAGGATTTGAGAACACTTGATGTATGTCTTGCATGTGCTTATCTGTGGTGACAATGGGATATTCACGTGATCTACTTGATGTATGTTTTGGTGATGAACCTGTGGGTTCAGTGACCTTGTGAACTTATGCATAGGGGTTGGCACACGTTTTCGTCTTGACTCTCCGGTAGAAACTTTGGGGCACTCTTTGAAGTTCTTTGTGTTGGCTGAATAGATGAATCTGAGATTGTGTGATTCATATCGTATAATCATACCCACGGATACTTGAGGTGACATTGGAGTATCTAGGTGACATTAGGGTTTTGGTTGATTTGTGTCTTAAGGTGTTATTCTAGTACGAACTCTTGAATAGATCGATCCGAAAGAATAACTTTGAGGTGGTTTCGTACCCTACAATAATCTCTTCGTTTGTTCTCCGGTATTAGTGACTTTGGAGTGACTCTTTTTTGCATGTTGAGGGATAGTTATATGATCCAATTATGTTATTATTGTTGAGAGAACTTGCACTACTGAAAGTATGAACCCTAGGCCTTGTTTCCTAGCATTGCAATACCATTTATGCTCACTTTTATCGCTTGTTACCTTGCTGTTTTTATAATTTCAGATTACAAAAACCTATATCTACCATCCATATTGCACTTGTATCACCATCTCTTCGCCGAACTAGTGCACCTATACAATTTACCATTGTATTGGGTGTGTTGGGGACACAAGAGACTCTTTGTTATTTGGTTGCAGGGTTGCTTGAGAGATACCATCTTCAACCTACGCCTCCCATGGATTGATAAACCTTAGGTCATCCACTTGAGGGAAATTTGCTACTATCCTACAAACCTCTGCACTTGGACGCCCAACAACGTCTACAAGAAGAAGGTTGCGTAGTAGACATCAGCCTCCACAAGGTCGGGGGGGGGGGGGGCACGCCCTATCCCCCAGGAGGGTGCTCCGACCTTGTGGGCGCCTCGTGGACCCCCTTGACATGAAACCAATGCCACAAATTCCTATAAATACAGAAACCCCCAAAAAGAAACCTAGATCGGAAGTTCTGCCACCGTAAACCTCTGTAGCCACGAAAAACCAATCTAGGCCCTCTCTGGCACCCTGCCGTAGGGGGCCAACATCACCGGAGGCCATGGAGGAGGAAGCCGGAGGGGTCACCATCGTCATGGAGGCCAAGGACTAGAGGGAGAACCTTTCCCCGTCTAAGGGGGAGGCCATGGAGGAGGAAGCACAAAGGGGAGAACCGCTTGATGTCGCTTGAAGCTACGTCGGTATTTCCCCAAAGAGGAAGGGATGATGCAGCACAACGGCGATAGGTATTTCCCTCAGATATGAAACCAAGGTTATCGAACCAGTAGGAGAACCAAGCAACACAATGTAAACAACCCCTGCACACAAATAACAACCACTTGCAACCCGACGTGTTAAAGGGGTTGTCAATCCCTTTTGGGTAACGGCGCCAGAAATGGTGCGCGGACGGGAGAAAGTTGTAATAGATTGAATAAATAGATCACAAATAAATAAAGTGCAGCAAAGTAATTTTGGTTTAATAGATCTGAAAATAAATGCATGAAAAAATTAGATCGCAAAGGAAAATATACGAGAAAGAGACCCGGGGGCCGTAGGTTTCACTAGTGGCTTCTCTCGAGAAAAATAGCAAACGGTGGGTGAACAAATTACTGTTGGGCAATTGATAAAACTTCAAATACTCATGACGATATCCAGGCAATGATCATTATATAGGCACCACGTCCAAGATTAGTAGACTGACTCCTACCTGCATCTACTACTATTACTCCACACATCGACCGCTATCCAGCATGCATCTAGTGTATTAAGTTCATGGAAAAATGAAGTCATGCAATAAGATCGATGACATGATGTAGACAAGATCTATCTATGTAGAGATAGACCCCATCGTTTTATCCTTAGTAGCAAAGATACATACGTGTCGGTTCCCTTTCTGTCACTCGGATCAAGCACTGTAAGATCGAACCCACTACAAAGCACCTCTTCCCATTGCAAGATAAATAGATCAAGTTGGCCAAACAAAACCCAAATATCGGAGAAGAAATATGAGGCTATAAGAGATCATGCATAAAAGAGATCAAAACTCAAATACTTTCATGGATATAAAAAGATAGATCTGATCATAAACTCAAAGTTCACAACTTCAAAAAAAAACTCAAAGTTCATCGATCCCAACAAACACACCGCAAAAGAGTTACATCATATGGATCTAAAAGAGACCATTGTATTGAGAATTCAGAGAGAGAGAGAGAGAGATGAAGCCATCTAGCTACTAACTACGGACCCTGCTACCTCTTGAGCATGCGTGTTGGTTTTCCCTTGAAGAGGAAAGGGTGATGAAGCAAAGTAGCGTAAGTATTTCCCTCAGTTTTTGAGAACCAAGGTATCAATCCAGTAGGAGGTTACACGCAAGTCGCCTTGTACCTGCACAAACAAATAAGAACCTTGCAACCAACGCGATAAAGGGGTTGTCAATCCCTTCACGGCCACTTGCAAAAGTGAGCTCTGATAGAGATAATAAGATAAATATTTTTGGTATTTTTTATGATATAGATTGGAAAGTAAAGATTGCAAAATAAAATAGATCGGAAACTTATATGATGGAAAATAGACCCGGGGGCCATAGGTTTCACTAGTGGCTTCTCTCAAGATAGCATAATCTACGGTGGGTGAACAAATTACTGTCGAGCAATTGATAGAAAAGCGCATAGTTATGAGAATATCTAGGCATGATCATGTATATAGGCATCACGTCCGTGACAAGTAGACCGAAACGATTCTGCATCTACTACTATTACTCCACACATCGACCGCTATCCAGCATGCATCTAGAGTATTAAGTTCATAAGATCAGAGTAACGCATTAGGCAAGATGACATGATGCAGAGGGATAAACTCAAGCAATATGATATAAACCCCATCTTTTTATCCTCGATGGCAACAATACAATACGTGCCTTGCTGCCCCTGCTGTCACTGGGAAAGGACACCGCAAGATTGAACCCAAAGCTAAGCACTTCTCCCATTGCAAGAAAGATCAATCTAGTAGGCCAAACCAAACTGATAATTCGAAGAGACTTGCAAAGATATCAAATCATACATATAAGAATTCAGAGAAGAACCAAATATTGTTCATAGATAATCTTGATCATAAACCCACAATTCATCAGATCTCGACAAACACATCGCAAAAAGAATTACATCAAATAGATCTCCAAGAGAATCAAGGAGAACTTTGTATTGAGATCCAAAGAGAGAGAAGAAGCCATCTAGCTAATAACTATGGACCCGAAGGTCTGTGGTAAACTACTCACACATCATCGGAGAGGCTATGGTGTTGATGTAGAAGCCCTCCATGATCGATTCCCCCTCCGGTGGAGCGCCGAAAAAGGCCCCAAGATGGGATCTCACGGGTACAGAAGGTTGCGGCGATGGAAATAGGGTTTCGTGGTGCTCTCGGATGTTTTCAGGGTATATATAGGCGAAAGAAGTAGGTCGGTGGAGCCACGAGGGGCCCACGAGGGTGGGGGAGCGCCTCCCTATCTCGTGGCCGCCTCATTGCTTCCTTAACGTCCACTCCAAGTCTCCTGGATTGCGTTTGTTCCAAAAATAACTCTCCCGAAGGTTTCATTCCGTTTGATATTCCTTTTCTGCGAAACACTGAAATAGGCAAAAAAAACAGCAATTTGCACTGGCCTTTGGTTAATAGGTTAGTCTCAAAAAAATATAAAAGTGCATAATAAAGCCCATTAAACATCCAAAACAGATAATATAATAGCATGGAACAATCAAAAATTATAGATACGTTGGAGACGTATCAAGCATCCCCAAGCTTAATTCCTGCTCGTCCTCGAGTAGGTAAATGATAAAAACAGAATTTTTGATGTGGAATGCTACCTAGCATAATTCTCAATGTAATTTTCTTTATTGTGGCATGAATGTTCAGATCCGAAAGACAGAAGATAAAAGTTTAATATTGACATAAAAATAATAATACTTCAAGCATAGTAACAAAGCAATCATGTCTTCTCAAAATAACATGGCCAAAGAAAGTTATCCCTACAAAATCATATAGTCTCGCTATGCTCTATCTTCATCACACAAAATATTTAAATCATGCACAACCCCGATGACAAGCCAAGCAATTGTTTCATACTTTTGATGTTCTCAAACTTTTTCAATCTTCATGCAATACATGAGCATGAGCCACGGACATAGCACTATATGTGGAGTAGAAGGGTGGTTGTGGAGAAGACAAAAAGGAGAAGATAGTCTCACATCAACTAGGCGTATCAACGGGCTATGGAGATGCCCATCAATAGATATCAATGTGAGTGAGTATGGATTTTCCATGCAACGGATGCACTAGAGGTATAAGTGTATGAAAACTCAACAAAATAAACTAAGCGGGTGTGCATCCAACTCGCTTGCTCACGAAGACCTAGGGCATTTTGAGGAAGCCCATCATTGGAATATACAAGCCAAGTTCTATAATGTAAAATTCCCACTAGTATATGAAAGTGACAACATAGGAGACTTTCTAACATGAAGATCATGGTGCTACTTTGAAGCACAAGTGTGGTAAAAGGATAGTAACATTGTCCCTTCTCTCTTTTTCTCTCATTTTTTATTTGGGCCTTTTTCTTTTTTTTTATTGCCTCTTTTTTATTTTATTTTTTATTTTCGTCCGGAGTCTCATCCCGACTTGTGGGGGAATCACAGTCTCCATCATCCTTTCCTCACTTGGTACAATGCTCTAATAATGATGATCATCACACTTTTATTTACTTACAACTCAATACTTAGAACAAAATATGACTCTATGTGAATGCCTCCGGCGGTCTACCGGGATATGTAATGAATCAAGAGTGACATGTATGAAAGAATTATAAAGGTGGCTTTGCCACAAATACGATGTCAACTACATGATCATGCAAAGCAATATGACAATGATGAACGTGTCATAACAAACGGAACGGTGGTAAGTTGCATGGCAATATATCTCGGAATGGCTATGGAAATGCCATAATAGGTAGGTATGGTGGCTGTTTTGAGGAAGGTATATGGTGGGTGTATGATACCGGCGAAAGGTGCGCGGTATTAGAGAGGCTAGCAATGGTGGAAGGGTGAGAGTGCGTATAATCCATGGACTCAACATTAGTCCTAAAGAACTCACATACTTATTGCAAAAATCTATTAGTTATCGAAACGAAGTACTACGCGCATGCTCCTAGGGGGATAGATTGGTAGGAAAAGACCATCGCTCGTCCCCGACCGCCACTCATAAGGAAGACAATCAATAAATAAATCATGCTCCGACTTCATCACATAACGGTTCACCATACGTGCATGCTACGGGAATCACAAACTTTAGAACAAGTATTTCTCAAATTCACAACTACTCAACTAGCATGACTCTAATATCACCATCTTCATATCTCAAAACAATCATAAAGAATCAAACTTCTCATAGTATTCGATGCACTTTATATGATAGTTTTTATTATACCTATCTTGGATGTTCATCATATTAGGACTAATTTTATAGCCAAAGCAAATTACCATGCTGTTCTAATAGACTCTCAAAATAATATAAGTGAAGCATGAGAGATCAATAATTTCTATAAAATAAAACCACCACCGTGCTCTAAAAGATATAAGTGAAGCACTATAGCAAAATTATCTAGCTCAAAAGATATAAGTGAAGCACAAAGAGTATTCTAATAAATTCCGATTCATGTGTGTCTATCCAAAAGGTGTGTACAGCAAGGATGATTGTGGTAAACTAAAAATCAAAGACTCAAATCATACAAGACGCTCCAAGCAAAACACATATCATGTGGTGAATAAAAATATAGCCTCAAGTAAAGTTACCGATAGACGAAGATGAAAGAGGGGATGCCTTCCGGGGCATCCCCAAGCTTAGGCTTTTGGTTGTCCTTGAATTTTACCTTGGGATGCCTTGGGAATCCCCAAGCTTAGGCTCTTGCCACTCCTTATTCCATAATCCATCAATCTTTACCCAAAAACTTGAAAACTTCACAACACAAAACTCAACAGAAAATCTCATGAGCTCCGTTTAGTATGAGAAAACAAATCACCACTTTAAGGTACTGTAATGAACTCATTCTTTATTTATATTGGTGTTAAACCTACTGTATTCCGACTTCTCTATGGTTCATACCCCCTGATACTAGCCATAGATTCATCAAAATAAGCAAACAACACACGAAAAAAACAGAATCTGTCAAAAACAGAACAGTCTGTAGCAATCTGTATCAAACGTATACTTATGTAACTCCAAAAATTCTGAAATAAATTGGTGGACGTGAGGAATTTGTCTAAATCATCTTCAAAAAGAATCAACCTAAAAGCACTCTCCAGTAAAAAATGGCAGCTAATCTCGTGAGCGCTAAAGTTTCTGTTTTTTTTACAGCAAGATCATAAAGACTTCACCCAAGTCTTCCCAAAGGTTCTACTTGGCACAAACACTAATTAAAACATAAAACCACATCTAACCAGAGGCTAGATGAATTATTTATTACTAAACATAAAGAAAAAGCAAGAAACAAAAATAAAATTGGGTTGCCTCCCAACAAGCGCTATCGTTTAACGCCCCTAGCTAGGCATAAAAACAAGAATAGATCTAGGTATTGTCATTATAATGGTAGGGAAAATTGCGAAAACTCATCTCATATTCCCTACGTTCAGCAGCAAGTTTTCTTTGTGGCAAGCAAAAGTAATCAAAAGGGCTAAATTTAATGGGACAAAAGTCCCCAAGGTCAAGCTCGGGAGGTATGGGTTCCTCCTTTGGCCCCTTATATTGCACAACCAATTCATCATTATAAGCATTCTTTTGGCAATAAGTCATGAGCCTTTGTTCAAGAGAAAAACCTAACCCATTGTTCTGAATAGCAAAGTCATCATTGAGTTCAGAAATTCTATCAACTAGAACATCGGTAGGAACCTTCTTTCTAAGGTTTTCATTGTAAGCAACATGATCTAAAGATCGTAAACGCATTAAGTCTTCTTGATTAAAAAGGATAGCTTCTATGGGAGGACGGCCAGCGTCCACCCTATAATGCGCAAAAATTTCATTGGCCTCTTTCATTATAAATTTGAACTCATGTGCCAAAAAGATAGTAGCTGCTCGCTTAACAGAAGAATGCTCGATATTGGAAAACTCTAGAAAAATCCTTTGTATGCAAGGATGCATATGAATAAATAGTCTTTCAAGTTCAACTACGAGCAAGGATATAGCATCTGCAAGACTACTAGTTCTATGAAGAATAGACCCACCCATAGAGGGCAGGGCACCGGCACAAGTAAAGAAATCTTGAATAACTCCTTTTGCAATAATATTACCGCTGCCAATCCGTAACCTTTTAGTGTGTAAAATAGTAGGTTCTTCACGAGGATCATCAAAAGCATCAAAGTTTCCCATGTTATTACCACTATCATTATCAACGATAACCTCCCCAGTTTTAGGCATGATGGCAGAAAATGGCACAAAGAACGAGCACACAAAAAGCAAGCAAAAAGAGACGAACGGAAAGAGAGGGCGAATAAAACGGCAAAGGTGAAGTGGGGGAGAGGAAAACGAGAGGCAAATGGCAAATAATGTAATGCGAGGGATAAGAGTTTGTGATGGGTACTTGGTATGTCCTGACTTGTGAGTAGATCTCCCCGGCAACGGCGCCAGAAATGGCTAGTTGCTGGGAGATCAAATCTTGACTTGACTTGGCGTAAGCCTCCCCGGCAACAGCGCCAGAAATCCTTCTTGCTACCTCTTGAGCATGCGTTGGTTTTCCCTTGAAGAGGAAAGGGTGATGCAGCAAAGTAGCGTAAGTATTTCCCTCGGTTTTTGAGAACCAAGGTATCAATCCAGTAGGAGGTTACACGCAAGTCGCCTTGTACCTGCACAAACAAATAAGAACCTTGCAACCAACGCGATAAAGGGGTTGTCAGTCCCTTCACGGCCACTTGCAAAAGTGAGATCTAATAGAGATAATAAGATAAATATTTTTGGTATTTTTATGATATAGATTGGAAAGTAAAGATTGCAAAATAAAATAGATCGGAAACTTATATGATGGAAAATAGACCCGGGGGCCATAGGTTTCACTAGTGGCTTCTCTCAAGATAGCATAATCTACGGTGGGTGAACAAATTACTGTCGAGCAATTGATAGAAAAGCGCATAGTTATGAGAATATCTAGGCATGATCATTTATATAGGCATCACGTCCGCGACAAGTAGACCGAAACGATTCTACATCTACTACTATTACTCCACACATCGACCGCTATCCAGCATGCATCTAGAGTATTAAGTTCATAAGATCAGAGTAACGCATTAGGCAAGATGACATGATGTAGAGGGATAAACTCAAGCAATATGATATAAACCCCATCTTTTTATCCTCGATGGCAACAATACAATATGTGCCTTGCTGCCCCTGCTGTCACTGGGAAAGGACACCGCAAGATTGAACCCAAAGCTAAGCACTTCTCCCATTGCAAGAAAGATCAATCTAGTAGGCCAAACCAAACTGATAATTCGAAGAGACTTGCAAAGATATCAAATCATACATATAAGAATTCAGAGAAGAACCAAATATTGTTCCTAGATAATCTTGATCATATACCCACAATCCATCGGATCTCGACAAACACACCGCAAAAAGAATTACATCGAATAGATCTCCAAGAGAATCGAGGAGAACTTTGTATTGAGATCCAAAGAGAGAGAAGAAGCCATCTAGCTAATAACTATGGACCCGAAGGTCTGTGGTAAACTACTCACACATCATCGAAGAGGCTATGGTGTTGATGTAGAAGCCCTCCGTGATCGATTCCCCCTTCGGCGGAGCGCCGGAAAAGGCCCCAAGATGGGATCTCACGGGTACAGAAGGTTGCGGCGATGGAAATAGGGTTTCGTGGTGCTCTCTGATGTTTTCAGGGTATATGAGTATATATAGGCGAAAGAAGTAGGTCGGTGGAGCCACGAGGGGCCCACGAGGGTGGGGGCGCACCTACCCCCCTGGGCGCGCCTCCCTATCTCGTGGCCGCCTCGTTGCTTCCTTGACGTCCACTCCAAGTCTCCTGGATTTCGTTTGTTC
This sequence comes from Triticum aestivum, assembly GCF_018294505.1. NCBI lineage: Eukaryota > Viridiplantae > Streptophyta > Magnoliopsida > Poales > Poaceae > Triticum > Triticum aestivum. The sequence continues at coordinate 375,504,450 of NC_057802.1, forward strand.
CAAAAATAACTCTCCCGAAGGTTTCATTCCGTTTGGATTCCGTTTGATATTCCTTTTCTGCGAAACACTAAAATAGGCAAAAAATAGCAATTTGCACTGGGCCTTTGGTTAGTAGGTTAGTCCCAAAAATAATATAAAAGTGCATAATAAAGCCCATTAAACATCCAAAACAGATAATATAATAGCATGGAACAATCAAAAATTATAGATACGTTGGAGACGTATCAGACCCGAAGGTCTACAGAGAACTACTCACGCATCATCGAAGAGGCACCAATGGAGGTGGTGAACCCCATCCGAGATGGTGTCTAGATTGGATCTAGTGGTTCTGGACCCTGAGGTGGCTGGATGAATATTTCGTCGACTCCCCTAGGGTTTCTGGAATATTGGGGTATTTATTGAGCAAAGAGGCGGTCCGGGGGGCACCCGAGGTGGGCACAACCCACCAGGGCGCGCCTGGGCCTCCTGGCGCGCCTTAGTGGGTTGTGCCCTCCTCGAGGCACCCCCCAGGCGCAGCCAGGGCCCATTATGTTCCTTCTGGTCCAAACGTTGCGTTTGGACTTCGTCTGATATTGATTTCCTGCGATGTAAAAAACATGCAGAAAACAGCAACTGGCACTTGGCACTATGTCAATAGGTTAGTACCAAAAAATGATATAAAATGACTATAAAATGATAATAAAACATCCAAGATTGATAATATAACAACATGGAACAATAAAAAATTATAGATACGTTGGAGACGTATCAGCATCCCCAAGCTTAACTCCTACTCGTCCTCGAGTAGGTAAGTGATAAAATTAGAATTTTTGATGTGAAATGCTGCCTAACATGTCATATCATATTTCTTTTCTTTATAGCATGGATATTTGGACTTCTATATGATTCAAAGCAATGTTCTAGTTTTGACATGATAATTTAAATACTCAAGCATATCAACAAGCAACCATGTCTTTCAAAATATCAACGCTAAAATAAGTTATCCCTAGCCCATCATGCTCAACCATTGATCCATTCATGAAACACACTCGCATATTAGTTACACCCAATACTTAAGTACGATCATATTGCCTCCTAGTTGGTGCTTTTATAAGAGAAGATGGAGACTCAAATTCAAAATAAAAATAGCATAAAGTAAAATAAATTCCCTTCGCAGAGGGAAGTAGGGATTTGTAGAGGTGCCAGAGCTCAAAGCAAAAAAATTAGAGACAAAAACATTTTGGGAGGTGTATCCATCCCACCAACGAAAACGACTTAGAGTTCCCAACACTTTCCATGCTAGATATACCATAGGCGGTTCCCAAACAGAAAATAAAGTTTATTCCTTTTTCCACCATACTTTCACTTTCCATGGCTAGTCGTATCCATGGTTGCCCTCCGTACCAACATTTTCCAAGGAATTTATTATTTGACAACATAAAGTAAATTAATTTTTTTTATTTCGAGACTGGGCATCCCTAATACCTTTGCCTTACTCTCGTGCAATGACAAGTGAATAAACACTCATCGTGAGAATAACACATCCAGCATGGAAAATATTAGCCACCCCTCACCGCTCCGCGAGCGAAACGAACACACAAAAGATAAGTTTATTTTGAAAATTACAGATGGCACATGCAAATTTGCTTAGAACGGCAAAATAATACCGCATATAGGTAGATATAGTGGACTCATGTGGCAAAACTGGTTTAAAGGATTTTGGATGCACAAGTAGAGATCATACTTACTGCAAAATGAAGGCTAGCAAAAGATTGAGAAGCGACCAACCAAGAAATGGATAATCTCATAAGCAAGCATTAAGCATAAATAACACCGAATAATGCACCACAAGTAGGATATAATTTCATTGCATGACTATTGACTTTCGTGCTTGCATAGGAATCACAAACCTTAACACCAATATTCTTACTAAAGCATAATTACTCATCAACATAACTCACATATCACATCATCATATCTCAAAACTATTACTAAGAAGCAAGTTTTTTTTGTCCAATGATCTTCATGAAAGTTTTTATTATATCCTTCTTGGATATCTATCACTTTGGGACTAATTTTCATGTGTTGCTTTTCATAAGCTCAAACAAATATAAGTGAAGATCACGAGCATAATTTTTCTTTCTTTCTCTCAAAATAATTTAAGTGAAGCAAGAGAGAATTTCTTGAAAATTTTACTAACTCTAAAATAAATCTAAGTAAGCAAGAGAGCAATTCTTCAAAAATACTAAGCACGCCGTGCTCAAAAAGATATAAGTGAAGCACTAGAGCAAGTCCATAGCTCATAAGAATTTAAGCGAATCATAGAGAGCAATTCTAACAAGTCATGATATAATTTTGGCTCTCCCAAATAGGTGTGTCCAGCAAGGGATCAAGACTTAAAACACAAAATAAAACAAGCAAAGACTCATATCATACAAGACACTCCAAGCAAAACACATATCATGTGACAAATAAAAATATACCTTCGAGTAAAATACCGATGGTCGTTAGAAGAAAGAGGGGATGCCACTCCGGGGCATCCCCAAGCTTAGTTGGTTGCTCATTTTTGGATAATAGCTTGGGATGCTGGGGCATCCCCAATCTTAGGATCTTCTATCCTTTATTCCTTCATCCATCGTAAGATAACCCAAAACTTGAAAACTTCAATCACACAAAACTCAACAAAACCTTCGTGAGATCCGTTAGTATAAGAAAGCAAACCACTACTATAAGTACTGTACCAAACCAATTCAATTTTTTTTGCATTATATCTACTGTATTCCAACTTTTCTATGGAAAAAACTCATTAAAGAAACCATAGAGCCATCGAAATAAGCACACAACGCAAAGAAGACAGAATCTGTCAAAACAGAACAGTCTGTAGAAATCTGACTTTTTTGAATACTTCTGCAACTCCAAAAATTCTGAAAAACTAGGACGACCTAGGTAATTTGTATATTAATCTTCTTAAAAAAGAATTGGAATTTTATCACGTTCTAGTGAATTTTAACAATTATTTTCGTGAGAGCAAAAGTTTCTGTTTTTCAGCAAGATCAAACAACTATCACCAAAGAAGATCCTATTGGTTCTACTTGGCACAAACACTACTTAAAACACAAAAAACAGAATCATAACAGTAGAATAATTGTACAAACACTCAAGAACAGAAATTAAAAAGCAAAAATAAATTTTATTCATTGGGTTGCCTCCCAACAAGCGCTATAGTTTTACACCCTTAGCTAGGCATAAAGCAAGGATCTAAATTTTGTCATCTTTGGTTCGAGATCCATAAGATGCCCTCATGATTGATTCACAAGGTGGACTAATTCTTGTTCTAGGAAAGTGTTCCATACCCTTTCTCAAAGGAAATTGGAACTTAATATTGCCTTCTTTCACATCAATCACGGCACCGATAGTGCGTAAGAACGGTCTACCAAGAATAATTGGACAAGACGAATTGCAATCAGTATCAAGAACGATAAAAATCTATGGGCACATAATTCCTATTTGCAAGAATAAGAACATTATTAATTCTCCCCATAAGCTTTTTAATAGTAGAATCCGCTAAGTGCAAATTCAAAGAACATTCTTCAAGATCGGTAAGACCAAGCACTAAAGATTTCGGAATTGTAGAAACACTAGCACACAAGTCACATAAAGCAAAACATTCATAATTTTTAATCTTGACTTCGATAGTAGGTTCCCACTCATCATGCAATTTTCTAGGAATTGAAACTTCTAATTCAATTTTTTCTTAAAAAGTTTTCATCATAGCATCAACAATATGTTTAGGAAAAGCTTTATTTTGTTCATAAGCATGGGGCGAATTTATCATGGATTGCAACAAAGAAATACAATCAATCAAAGAGCAACTATCATAATTAAAGTCTTTGTAATCCAAAAGTGTGGGCACATTACTAGCTAAAGTTTTGACCTCTCCAAACCCACTTTCATCAATTTTCTCAACAAGATTTTCACCCTCCGAAATATTGGGACGCCTTCTACCTAAAGTTGACTCTTCTCCAGTCCCTTTTTCATCAATCTTAACTTACTAAACAAGGAATCAATAGAAGAAACACCAATCATTTTAAGATCTTCATCACTTTTGCAAAAGAAATCACTAGAAAATGCTTTTTCTAAAAATTCTCTTTTAGCTCTAAGCATAGCGATTCTTTTCTTACTTTTATCCATAAAAACATAAAGAGATTTAATTGATTCATCTACTTTAGGCACAAAAATTTTCATCTTGAGAATTTCCACATCATGAGCAATTCTATCAACACTTCTAGACAAATCATCAATCTTACTCAACTTTTCTTATATGGAAGTGTTGAAAACTTTTTGCGTGTTGATAAATTCTTTAATATTATTCTCAAGATCAGAGGTGTTCTATTATTATTGTAAGATTGATTTCCATAAGAATTACCATAATTATTAGAGGAATTACTAGGAAAAGGCCTAGGATTAAAATCACCTCAATAAGCATTGTTGTTGAAATTATTTCGAGAGATAAAATTCACATCTATGGCATCACTATTTTGCTCAATTAAAGTAGACAAAGGCATATCATTTAAATCAATAGGAGCACTTTTACTAGCAACCAATTTCAAAAGAGCATCAACTTTTTCACTCAAAAGGAAGAAATTTCTTCAACCGAATTAACTTTTTTACTAGTAGGAGCCCTTTCAGTATGCCATTGTGAATAATTTTCCATAATACTATCAAGCAATTTGGTGGCTTCACCCAAAGTAATTTCCATAAAAGTACCACCCGTGGTGGAATCTAAAAGATTACGAGAAACAAAATTCAATCTCGCATAAAAAATTTGTATGATCATCCAAAGATTTAACCCATGAGTTGGGCAATTCCTTAGCATCATTTTCATCGTTTCCCAAGATTGTGCAACATGCTCATGTTCAAGTTCCTTGAAATTCATGTTCAGGGTTCTAAGGGAAATAATTTTTGAAGAAGGAAAATACTTAGTGATAAAAGCATCTTTGCACTTATTCCAAGAATTGATACTATTGCGAGGCAAAGAAGAGAACCAATTTTTTGCAGAATCACGCAAAGAAAACGGAAATAATTTCATCTTCACCACATCATTGTCCACATATTTTTTCTTTTGCATATCGCATAATTCCACGAAGGTGTTAAGATGGGACGCGGCATCCTCATTAGGAGTACTGGAAAATTGATCTTTCATAACAAGATTCAGCAAAGCAGTATTAAGATCACAAGACTCCGCACTAGTGACGGGAGGAGCAATTGGAGTGCCAATAAAATCATTGTTGTTGGTATTTGAGAAATCACATAACTTGGTGTTCTCTTGAGTCATGATGACCACACAACAAGATTGCACCCAAAAACAGATCCGGCAAGAAAACGGCAAATGGAAAAAGAGAGGCGAATAAAACGGCAAATTTTCATGAAGTGAGGGAGAGGAAAACGAGAGGCAAATGGCAAATAATGTAAATTGCGAGGAGATGAGATTTGTGATTAGAAACCTGGTATATTTTGAAGATCCTCCCCGGCGACGGTGCCAGAAATTCCTTTTGATGTCGCTTGAAGCTATGTCGATATTTCCCCAAAGAGGAAGGGATGATGCAGCACAGCGGTGGTAGGTATTTCCCTCAGATATGAAACCAAGGTTATTGAACCAGTAGGAGAACCAAGCAACACAACGTAAACAGCCCCTGCACACAAATAACAACCACTCGCAACCCGACGTGTTAAAGGGGTTGTCAATCCCTTTCAGGTAACGGCGCCAGAAATGGTGCGCAGACGGGAGAAAGTTGTAATACAATGAATAAATATATCACAAATAAAATAAAGTGCAGCAAAGTATTTTTGTATTTTTGGTTTAATAGATCTGAAAATAAATGCAAGGAAAAAGTAGATCGCAAAGGCAAATATACGAGAAAGAGACTCGTGGGCCGTAGGTTTCACTAGTGGCTTCTCTCGAGAAAAATAGCAAATGGTGGGTGAACAAATTACTGTTGGGCAATTGATAGAACTTCAAATACTCATGACGATATCCAGGCAATGATCATTATATAGGCATCACGTCCAAGATTCGTAGACCGACTCCTGCCTGCATCTACTACTATTACTCCACACATCGACCGCTATCCAGCATGCATCTAGTGTATTAAGTTCATGGAAAAACGGAGTAATGCAATAAGAACAATGACATGATGTAGACAAGATCTATCTATGTAGAGATAGACCCCATCATTTTATCCTTAGTAGCAACGATACATACGTGTCAGTTCCCTTTCTGTCACTGGGATCAAGCACCGTAAGATCGAACCCACTACAAAGCACCTCTTCCCATTGCAAGATAAATAGATCAAGTTGGCCAAAGAAAACCCAAATATCGGAGAAGAAATACGAGGCTATAAGAGATCATGCATAAAAGAGATCAAAGAAACTCAAATACTTTCATGGATATAAAAAGATAGATCTGATCATAAACTCAAAGTTCATCGATCCCAACAAACACACCGCAAAAGAGTTACATCATATGGATCTCCAAGAGACCATTGTATTGAGAATTCAGAGAGAGAGAGAAATGAAGCCATCTAGCTCCTAACTACGGACCCGAAGGTCTACAAAGAACAACTCACGCATCATCGGAGAGGCACCAATGGAGGTGGTGAACCCCATCCGAGATGGTGTCTAGCTTGGATCTGGTGGCTCTGGACTCTGCGGCGGCTGGATGAATATTTCGTCGACTCCCCTAGGTTTTCTGGAATATTGGTGTATTTATAGAGCAAAGAGGCGGTCCAGGGGTACCCGAGGTGGGCACAACCCACCAGGGCGCGCCTGGGCCTCCTGGCGCGCCCTAGTGGGTTGTGCCCTCCTCGAGGCACCCCCCAGGCGCAGGCAGGGCCCATTATGTTCCTTCTGGTCCAAAAAAAATCTCCGTGGAGTTTTGTTGCGTTTGGACTCCGTCTGATATTGATTTCCCGCGATGTAAAACACATGCAGGAAACAGCAACTGGCACTTGGCACTATGTCAATAGGTTAGTACCAAAAAATGATATAAAATGACTATAAAATTATAATAAAACATCAAAGATTGATAATATAACATCATGGAACAATAAAAAATTATTGATACGTTGGAGACGTATCACCGCTCCCCTCTCTCTTGGTGGCGCCGGAGCGCTATCGGGGGAACCATCGCCGTGGTGATCGTCTTCATCAACATCACCATCCTCATCTCTTTTACGCGGTCCACTCTCCGACATCCCGCTGTAATCCCCTACTTGAACATGGTGCTTTATGCCACATATTATGATCCAGTGATGTGTTGCCATCCTATGATGTTTTGAGTAGATTTCCTTTATCTCTTGGGTTGATTGATGATCTAGATTGGTTTGAGTTGTATGTTTTATTTTGGTGATTTCCTATGGTGCCTTCCGTGCCACGCATACGCGAGGGATTCCCGCTGTAGGGTGTTGCAATACGTTCATGATTCGCTTATAGTGGGTTGCTAGAGTGACAGAATCTTAAACCCGAGTAAGGGGGTTGTTGCGTATGGGATAAAGGGGACTTGATGCTTTAATGCTATGGTTGGTTTTTACCTCAGTGATCTTTAGTAGTTGTGGATGCTTGCTAGAGTTCCAATCATAAGTGCATATGATCCAAGAAGAGAAAGTATGTTAGCTTATGCCTCTCTCTCATATAAAATTGCAATGACGACTACCGATCTTGTTAACAATTGCCTAGGATAATTCCGCACACCGACCCATCATTATTCCACACTCGCTATTTATAATATATAGTAATATATTCTAACTTTATATTAACGGCACCTACTTTTATATTTTAGTTCTCTGATATCATGCAAAGTTATCCTCTTCATACCCGCAATGTAGTTTTATTTCTTGTTTCCAGTTGGAAGCATACGTTTGGTATACGTAGAGTCGTATCAGTGGCAGATAGGACTTGAGAGAAAATTGATCTTATCTTTAGCTCCTTGTGGGTTCGACACTCCATACTTATCATTTCCACCTTTGGAAAGTGCTATGATGATTCCTTGCACTTGAGGATTATCACTTCCACCTTTGGAAAGTGCTACGACGAAATAATACTATCTTGGACATCTTTTGTAATTGTGAGCACTCATTAAAATATGACATGCTAAAAAGTTGACGTTGGACAAGGAAGACAACATAATGAGTTATGTTTTCTTGTATCTGATAGAAGTTATATTGTCATGGATCATTCAACATGTTGAGCTTGCCTTTCCCCCTCATGCTAGCCAAATTCTTTGCACCAAGTAGAGATACTACTTGTGCTTCCAAAAATCCCTTAAACCAGTTTTGCCATGAGAGTCCACCATACCTACCTATGGATTGAGTAAGATCCTTCAAGTAAGTTGTCATCGGTGCAAGCAATAAAAATTGCTCTCTAAATATGTATAATCTATTAGTGTGAAGAAAATAAGCTTTATACGAACTTGTGATATCAAAGAAATAAAAGTGACAGACTGCATAATAAGGTCTTTATCACAAGCGGCAATATAAAGTGACATTATTTTGCATTACGATTTTGTGCATCCAACCATAAAAGCGCATGACAACCTCTACTTCCCTCTGCGAAGGGCCTATCTTTTACTTTTATCTTCTACCCTTATACAAGAGTCATGGTGATCTTCACCTTTCCTTTTTACACTTTTTCCCTTTGGCAAACACTATTTGTTGGAGAGATCCGGATATATATATCCACTCGGATGTAGGTTTTCATAAAGTATTATAGTTGATATTACCCTTGAGGTAAAAGGTTGGGAGGCGAAACTATAAGCCCCTATCTTTCTCTGTGTCCGATTAAAACTTTGAACCCATAAATATCACGTGGCTGTTAGCAATTGTGAAAGATTAAATGATAGTTGAGTATGTGGAATTTGCTAAATCAAAGCTCTTACATAGACCCTCCCTGAAAATAATATGAATTGCAACTGTTTGATGACTAAGACATAGTTTGTTAGTTTTCAAGAAAATTTATGGTCTATACTTTAACATGTGAAGTTTTATGAGATAAGCTACTGTTATGATATATAATAATGCTAGAAAAAGTGATTGAAATTATCATTGATCAAACTTATACACTATGCTAGCATTCACACTTCATAAATTATTTCTATTATCATTTACCTACTCGAGGACGAGCAGGAATTAAGCTTGAGGATGCTGATACGTCTCCAACGTATCTATAATTTATAAAGTATTCATGATATTAGATTATCTATCTTGGATGTTTTATATGCATTTGTATGCTATTTTATATGATTTTTGGGACTAACCTATTAACCTAGAGCCAGTGCCAGTTTATGTTTTTTCCTTGTTTTTGAGTTTTACAGAAAGGGATATCAAACGGAGTCCAAATGACCTGAAAATTTACGGAGATTTTTTATGGACCAGAAGAAGCCCCCGAAGCAAAAGAGTTGGGCCAGAAGAGCCACGAGGCCTCCACAAGGTCGGGGGGCGCGCCCTACCCCCCTTGGGAGGGTGCTCCAACCTTGTGGGCGCCTCGTGGACCCCCTTGACGTGAAACCAACGCCATAAATTCCTATAAATACAAAACCCCCCAAAAAGAAAACTAGATCGAGAGTTCCGCCGTCGTGAGCCTCTGTAGCCACGAAAAACCAATCTTGGCCCTCTCTAGCACCCTGACGGAGGGGGCCAACATCACCGGAGGCAATGGAGGAGGAAGTCGGAGGGGTCACCATCGTCATGGAGGCCAAGGACCAGAGGGAGAACCTTTCCCCATCTAAGGGGGAGGCCATGGAGGAGGAAGCACAAAGGAGAGAACCGCTCCCCCTCTCTTGGTGGCGCCGGAGCGCCATCGGGGGAACCATCACTGCGGTGATCGTCTTCATCAACATCACCATCCTCATCTCTTTTACGCGGTCCACTCTCCCGGACCCCGCTGTAATCCCCTACTTGAACATGGTGCTTTATGCCACATATTATGATCCAATGATGTGTTGCCATCCTATGATGTTTTGAGTAGATTTCCTTTATCTCTTGGGTTGATTGATGATCTAGATTGGTTTGAGTTGTATGTTCTATTATGGTACTGTCCTATGGTGCCTTCCGTGCCGCGCACACGTGAGGGATTCCCGCTGTAGGGTGTTGCAATGCGTTCATGATTCACTTATAGTGGGTTGCTAGAGCGACAGAAGCTTAAACCCGAGTAAGGGGGTTGTTGCGTATGGGATAAAGGGGACTTGATGCTTTAATGCTATGGTTGGTTTTTACCTCAATGATCTTTAGTAGTTGTGGATGCTTGCTAGAGTTCCAATCATAAGTGCATATGATACAAGAAGAGAAAGTATGTTAGCTTATGCCTCTCCTCATATAAAATTGCAATGACGACTACCGATCTTGTTAACAATTGCCTAGGATAATTCCGCACACCGACCCATCATTATTCCACACTCGCTATTTATAATATATAGTAATATATTCTCACTTTATATTAACAACACCTACTTTTATATTTTAGTTCTCCGATATCATGCAAAGTTATCCTCTTCATACCCACAACATAGTTTTATTTCTCGTTTCTAGTTGGAAGCAAACGTTCGGTGTACGTAGAGTCGTATCAGTGGTAGATAGGACTTGAGAGAATATTGATCTTATCTTTAGCTCCTTGTGGGTTCAACACTCCATACTTATCACTTCCACCTTTGGAAAGTGCTACGATGATTCCTTGCACTTTAGGATTATCACTTCCTCCTCCGTGGGCCGGCGGGTACAACCCGTGGACCGGTGTCGTTCATGCGTACACCATGCCGGTCCCACGGGCCCCTGCACCAACTCTTCCCGTGCCGCGTCCGCCGGCGCGTCAGGTGTACTTCGCGGCTCCGCAGCCCTATGGAGGGTACCCATCACCGCAGCTGAGTCACGGCTACGGCTTCCCGATGGCGCCGTCGTCACCTTTGTCGGCGCTGCCACCGGCGCCTTGGGATCCAGCGCTTCTCGCCGTGCTGCACACCGCCCCCGCGCCGAACAATTACACTCGAGGCTGTGATTGGTATATGGACACCGGTGCCACGGCTCACATATTTCCTCATCCTGATAATCTTGCCTCCTTCACCCCCGTCACCACCGACCTCCGCATCATTGTCGGCGACGGTTCCACCCTCCCTATTACACACGTCGGGCACACTTCTGTTCCTTCTAATTCCATGCCTTTATCTTTGTCTAACATACTTGTGTCACCTCATCCTATTAAGAATCTTATTTCCATTCGTTGTTTCACTCATGAAAAACCTGTTACTGTTGAATTTGACGAGCTTGGTTTTTGTGTCAAGGATGCTCGAACCAGGATGGTACTTCACCGATGTGACAGCCCCGACGAACTCTATCCGGTGCATTCGCCTTCCTCCACCACCACCGCACCGGTCGCCCTCTCCGTTGGCGTTGATCTCTGGCACGCTCATGTGGGTCATCCCAACCCCTTCACCCTTCATCATATTCTTAGGATTTTCAGTTTTAGTTGTAATAAGATTGAGGATCACACTTGTCATGCTTGTCGTGTCGGCAAACACGTTCGTCTTCCGTTTAATAACTCCACCACCATTGCTTCTTTTCCTTTTCAGTTGATTCATAGCGATGTGTGGACCTCTCCGGTTCCTATTAATTAGGGCTATTTATGTTATCTGGTTATCCCTGTTGATTATTCTCATTATGTGTGGACTTTTCCTTTGTGACGAAAGTCGGATGCACTCTCCACTTTGACGGCTTTTTACTCCTATCTCAGCATGCAGTTTGGGCGTCCCATTCTTGCTCTTCAGACTGACAATGGAAAAGAGTTCGACAATCTTGCTTTCCGCATTTTTTGTCACACCATGGCATAATTTTTCGCCTCACTTGCCCGTATACTTCACAGCAGAACGGTCGAGCCGAACGCGTCCTTCGCACTCTGAATGACTGCGTTCGCACGCTCCTGTTTCATTCTAACGTGTCGCCTTCCTTCTGGCCGGACGCACTTGCTACCGCATCACTTCTCCTTAACCTCCGGCCCTGTCACCCGCGGTGGAATTACGCACCTCATCATCTCCTCTTTGATACACCACCGTGTTACGATGGTCTGCGTATCTTTGGGTGTCTATGTTATCCTAGCACTGCCGACATGTCTCCTCATAAAATTGCACCATGTTCTGTTGCATGCATCTTCATCGGCTACCCTTCCAACTCCAAGGGCTATCGGTGCAACGATCCCTCCTCCACTGTGTGTTCACCTCCCGGCATGTTTACTTGGATGAGCACGTGTTTCCGTTTCAGCAGGTACCTCCGGCTGTCCCTTCTGTCGCTGATGATGTGGGGCCCTCGGCGTCTCACCCAGGGCGCTCGTGCGCTGCCCTCGGCCCGCCCCTGGCTTTGAGGCGCGTCACCCGCCGCCGTCCTTCGGCTCGGCGCCCCCTTTGACCGCGGATCCGGCGCCCCTTCGCCCGTGGCCCCGGCGCCCCCTCCGACCGCGGCCTCGGCGCCCTCTTCACCCGCGGCCTCATCGGCCAGCAGGTCGGTCCCGCCCGCGGACCTGGATCTCGTGGCCCCGCCTTCGGCCACGGCTTCGTCGGCCTCTTCACCGGTGGTCGTGGACTCATCACCCGCGGTCGGTCCGGTCACTCGCGCCCGTACGGGTGTTTTTTGTCCGAGCTCACGCTATGCTTCGGACGAGTACGTCCACATGGCATCCACCTCTACGCTGTCGCCGTTGCCGTCCTCCGTTCGAGCCGCTCTTCGTGTCCCGCTCTGGATGGCTGTGATGCAAGAGGAGTTTGATGCCTTGCTGCACCTCCGACACGCTAACGGCAGCTTGTTCCCCGTCCCCGGCACGCTAACGTGATTACCGGGAAGTGGGTCTTCAAACACAAGCTCCGTCCTGATGGTACCCTTGACCGCTATAAAGCGTGTTGGGTTGTTCGTGGTTTCCGGCAACGTGCTGGCATCGACTTCACCAACACCTTTGCTCCAGTTGTTAAGCCCGGGACGATTCGCATGGTTCTCCACCTTGTGGTCTCCCGTGCCTGGCCAATGCACCAGATGGACATCTCCAATGCCTTCCTTCATGGGCACCTCGAGGAGCAGGTCTTTTGCCAGCAGCCCACGGGGTTTGTTGACTCGGCACATCCCGACCACGTGTGTCTGCTCTCGCGGTCCTTGTATGGACTCAAGAAGGCTCCTCACGCTTGGTACCAGTGCATCGCGACGTTTTTGTACCATCTCGGGTTTCGCTCTACTCGCTCGGGCGTATCGCTCTTCGTCTATCACCAGGGCTCTGACACGGCATACTTGCCCCTTTATGTCGACGACATCATCTTGACGGCATGTACGGCCGGTCTTCTCAGTTAGCTCACTGCCCGTCTTCGCGCCGAGTTTGCCATCAAGGACTTGGGTCCTTTGCACTACTTCCTCCGCGTTGATGTGGTGCGATGTCCGGATGACTTCTTCCTTCACCAGCGGAAATACGCTCATGAGCTCCTGGATCGCGCTGGCATGCTTAACTGCAAGCCCGCTACCATGCCTGTTGATACGAAGGCCAAAGCTCTCTGCCACGGATGGTTCCACTGCTTCGGATGCTGCCTTTTATCAGTCTATTGTTGGGGCTCTTCAGTACCTCATTCTGACTCGACCGGAGATCCAGTATGCCGTCCAGCAGGTGTGTCTTCACATGCATGCTCCTCGGGATGTTCATTGGGCCGCTCTCAAGCGGATTCTCCGCTATGTTTGTGGCACTATGGACCTTGGCGTCACACTTCACACCTCCACCGACACCGTTCTCACCGCCTACTCCGATGTCGACTGGGCGGGCTGCCCCGACACTCGTCGTTCCACCTTGGGCTACTGTGTCTTCCTTGGACCCTCACTCATCTCATGGTTGTCCAAGCGGCAGCCTATGGTCTCTCGCTCCAGTGCAGGGGCTGAGTATCGCGTTGTGGCCAACGTCGTCGTCGAGTGTTTGTGGCTTCACCAGCTGCTTCAGGAGCTCTCATGTCCTGTCGACCGTGCTACGGTGGTCTATTGCGACAACGTCTCGGCGGTCTACCTCTCCACCAACCCGGTTCATCATTGTCGGACCAAGCATATTGAGTTAGATATTCATTTTGTTCGGGAACAGGTGGCTCTTGGCCATATTCGTGTTCTACACATTCCTACTTCCCAACAATTTGCAGATATCATGACCAAGGGCTTGCCTACGGCGTCATTTGAGGAGTTCCGGTCCAGTTTTGCGTCAGCAATGGTGCCGCTTCGACTATGTGTGTGTGTGGGGGGGTGTTGAGTATATGTGTTGTGCATATTGTGTATTGGGCCCACCTCCTAGTTTCCTTGTATAGTTGAGGTCGTGGTCCACCATTGTACATCATATATATGTGCGATTGCACCTGAGTAATACATTGTGCAATTCCCACAACATACAGCGACGCTTCTAAACAGTCAGCGCGTGACGCCTTCCAACTTACACCGTTGACCTCAATACAAACTACACGTTCACAAAGTCGTAGTCGTCATAACTCGTACGGTTGCAGTTTTTGTTCGAGGAGCCCTCGTCCGACGGTGACAGGTCACTGTTCGACGAAAGGCCTCCCCAATGTTGATGGCGGCTACCGACGAGGTGATGATGAACATGATTCACAATGACGACGGCCACGAGGACGGACAATTCAACGACGACGATGACTCGCTGCAGCCGCAGCCGGACGTGCCTGATCTGAACAAAAAGAAGGCGGGAGGTTCATCGTACTCAATAAAAGAGGATGAATTGTTGTGCAACACATAGTTGGGCACAGGTGTTGATCTGATGCATGGTACAAAGCAAAAGGGCTTGGCTTTTTGGCAAGTCATGCATGATTTCTTTCATGGGCAAAAGAACTACCTTTCTGCGACAAAGGAGTGATCCATGACCGCACTACGAAGTTGGCATGCCATCGATGGAACATCATTCAACATGGGGTCAACAAGTATTGTGGTGCGTATTCACAAACGAAAAAACGGTGGTCAAATGGCATGTCAATCCTTGAGCTCGTAAGTTTCGCTTCATGCTGCTCTATGTGTTTGTCATTGGATTGATCTTCTCTATGTTGCAACTTGTTGATCATGTCATTGTCTTGCTTTACTAGCCAAACCGGGCACACATCTTGTACTGCAAGATTGAGAAAGGGACATTCACATTGATGCATTGTTGGTTCAAAGTGAACAAATAAGTAAGTGGGAAATCATTTTCCATTCTGCTCAGACTGCCAATGCCAAAGCCACTGGTGAGGACAATGATGTTGATCCAACCGTCGCAGGGATTGCGCTTGCCACACGTGTGGCTAGGTTGAGGGGCAGGAAATATGAGATAGAGAAGGAGAAGCGAGAAGGGGCAGCGACCAAGATGTCAGAGAAGTTCGAGGACATCATGGCAAAGAAGGAGGAGGCGTGTGCAAGCACAATGAGGTGAAGGAGGAAAATAAGGCGTAGATGTTCGACATCTTCATGGAGATGCAAAACAAGAACATTAGGCTCAAGAAGATGAACATTGGTATCAAGACCACTTCTGAGGAGTAAAAGTTGTTGCTCATGAAGGTGGCAGACTTGGATCTTGATACGCCTAAGTTTGTTGAAGACTTTCGTGCTAGCATGTACAAATGCTTTGTGCAAAAGGACGGTGAAAAGGAGGCCGCAACTTGAGGCCTTTGGCACGGACAACCGGACTGGAGGCTTTTGGATCGATTGAAATGTATATAATTTGATAAACATCCGATGCTTTTAGTAGTAGTTGCAGTTTTTGCAATTATTTAAATGTATGGTTGAATTGTTATTGATCTATAAATAAAAAAGGAAGAAGGCCAGACATTTGGTGACTCCGATTAGATGACCTCTGCTCTATCAAGTGTCCACGAACACGTCTGAATGTATTCATAGATATTCGGTGATGTCCGTTTGATGATCCAGATTAGAGACGCCCTCAGTGGTTCACTACACATGTCTTACTTCCACTTGGCATCATGCACTAGTTCGTTAGTGCAATACAAAGTTATGCTCCATTTTTTTAAACATGACACGGAAGCTTTGCATGTTTCATTAACCAAGGAGTAAATTGTTGCCCAATTAACTGTGAAAAACTTATATATGCCAAACCACTCTATTAAAGTAGAATCTCCTAGATATCTTGTGTTAGTCGCCCCTCGCACTCGAGCCACGATGCCGCACAATCTAGGCGACCACAACCAAAAGCGCAGGCAACCATCCACAAATCACAACCATTGGTATGACGCAAAGTTGGGCCATTCTTTCTGATGGAGACAGGGTTCCTTCGGCTCCACCTTGAAAAGGTGGCCTTCGTGTCATGAACCTCAAGATCTGGATGGGCGGGCTTAAAGGGGTGCTCGAGCGCTTGATAAACACCTTCCTCCTCAAGACATGCACTCTTCTTTGCTACAACCAGCCTCCCCCTAGGACCTGGAAGGGGAACATGTCAGGAAAAGCCCATGCCTATGGCAGGAAGGACATCGTCAGGTCACGTGTTGGAGTGATCGAAGTGTTTTAACCCCTAGCAGAACAATATAAGAACTTCTCGGTAGTTTTGACATCGACCATCATCCTAGTAGGACAAGGTTGTTTGTCACCCGCGGAATATTGAATCGACTCCTCGTCCCATAGGACACCCAATCGCATTCTTCCCAAGATTGCTACCTCGACGCACACTAATATCGACACTATGGATGTCGCCCCGATGTCCACCACCGCGATGACAAAAGAGATTCGTGCAAGTTACCGCATGCTAACTCTCCATGGCTACGCCCCCAAGAATGAAACGAGGTAGGCATCACCCTCTTCATCAACCCAAAACTAGGGATTTCTCTTGGAGTGGAAAAAACCTACATGACAATGCCTCAAGGAAGGGAAAACAATGACGACGCCTCAAGGAAGGGAACAATGACGACGCCTCAAGGAAGGGAACAATGACAACGCCTCAAGGAGGGGGGACAACGCTAACACGTCGGCTTTGTTAGAGACTAGGCTTTCGACAAGGGCTCTTCCACACTCTAGAGAATGGGACACGTCTGGACTAAACACAAGCACCACACAACAAACAACCCACTTGGCTGACGTCCACCCGCTCCACCTCGTGTTGTAACCACCAACGCACCTTTCTCCGCAACAACCAAGAGCACACCCTCTTGGGAGGCAAATCCGAGCGCTACACGTCATACGCTGCCCCAGCGTCCTTCACGTGGACAAGCCTAGCGGAGAGCGGCACCATAGATCATGCAGTGTAGATCCGACGCACCCTCGGCAAGGACACACTGTACTCCCCTCCGATGGTATATCAACACGTGACCTCGTTGCCAGACGCCCAGATGAAGCGCCAACAGCAACCGCCGCGCCTCTGAGGTATATCAAGTCGAACCACCCCGCGCATCCATAGATACCTCGTCGCCCTAGCAGATACCGCCGCTACCGACCGCCAGTAGATTTCTCCAGCAGCATGCGCCGCCGATGATGTGGGGTACGTGGGCCCTGAGGTGCAGGGCATGTTTCAAAACACTTGACTTATATACATTTTGCGCCATGGATAAAAATATAAAATGCATGTTGTAACTTTATCGGATTGGCGGAGAGGAATCTTATATATACCTAACTAAATAGTTCATCTCTACTATCTTTATTATTTTAACATACACACATGTCACCTCAATAAAAGCCCAACACAAAATGCATGATTTTTTTCTCATTATTGCTAGCTTGACGTCCCGGGCTAGGGTGCCATGCTAAATGGGTCGCCCTAGCCCCGGGCGTTATGCAAAAAGGCCAGTTTCTGAAATATTTTGAGATTGGAGTCATTTTGTGTTGAAGTTTCAGAAAAGACCCCGCAAAAAATAGGACAACGCTAACGCCCACACGTGTGGTGGGAGGCAAACCCGCCCACACGCCCTATAGCACACAGACTACGACATGTCACCGCATGCATGCATGTGAAAATCTTTTTGGATTTTCTGTTTTTAAAATGTTTTATCTCTTAAATGAAAAATCCGATTGAAGATCCGTTTTCACCATTAAATCCCTCGCGACGAGATCTTCGAAACTAGATCTCATATCAATATATTTCGACAGAATTTTTTTTGGTTAAAAGTTGTCGTGTCTATTGCACATGAATTGCCATGATGTTTACACTGAAGTTGCCATGATATGTTTCACCTATTTTCTTCTACATTTAAAAGTAAATTTTGACATATTATAAAACGGGGAATTAAGAAATTAGACTTGCCATGCACCATAAATTAAAATCGCCATAATACATGCACTTAAAATTGCCATGGTTCATAAAAAAATATTTTCATGGTCAAGTACTGATACGTCTCCAACGTATCTATATTTTTTGATTGCTCCATGCTATATTACCTTCTGTTTTGGACATTATTGGGCTTTATTATTCACTTTTATATTATTTTTGGGACTAACCTATTAACCGGAGGCCCAGCCCAGAATTGCTGTTTTTTTGCCTATTTCAGAGTTTCGCAGAAAAAGAATATCAAACGGAGTCCAAACGGAATGAAACCTTTGAGAACGTGATTTTCGGAACGAACATGATCCAGGAGACTTGGACCCTACGTCAAGTAACCAATAGGGAATCCACGAGGTAGGGGCGCGCCTACCCCCCCCCAGGGCGCGCCCTCCACCCTCGTGGGCCCCCTGTTGCTCCACCGACGTACTTCTTC
Source organism: Triticum aestivum (assembly GCF_018294505.1). Classification (NCBI taxonomy): domain Eukaryota; kingdom Viridiplantae; phylum Streptophyta; class Magnoliopsida; order Poales; family Poaceae; genus Triticum; species Triticum aestivum. The sequence continues at coordinate 375,523,150 of NC_057802.1, forward strand.
CTCCTATATGTACCTACGTACCCCCAAACGATCAGATACGGAGCCAAAAACCTAATTCCACCGCTGCAACCTTCTGTACCCACGAGATCCCATCTTGGGGCCTGTTTCGGAGCTCCGCCGGAGGGGGCATCCATCACGAAGGGCTTCTACATCAACACCATAGCCTCTCCGATGAAGTGTGAGTAGTTTACCTCAGACCTTTGGGTCCATAGTTATTATCTAGATGGCTTCCTCTCTCTTTTTGGATCTCAATACAATGTTCTCCCCCTCTCTCGTGGAGATCTATTCGATGTAATCTTCTTTTGCGGTGTGTTTGTTGAGACCGATGAATTGTGGGTTTATGATCAAGTTTATCTATGAACAATATTTGAATCTTCTCTGAATTCTTTTATGTATGATTGGTTATCTTTGCAAGTCTCTTCGAATTATCAGTTTGGTTTGGCCTACTAGATTGATCTTTCTTACAATGGGAGAAGTGCTTAGCTTTGGGTTCAATCTTGTGGTGTCCTTTCCCAGTGACAGTAGGGGCAGCAAGGCACGTATAGTATTGTTGCCATCGAGGATAACAAGATGGTTTTTTTATCATATTGCATGAATTTATCCCTCTACATCATGTCATCTTGCTTAAGGCGTTACTCTGTTCTTATGAACTTAATACTCTAGATGCATGCTGGATAGCGGTCGATGTGTGGAGTAATAGTAGTAGATGCAGGCAGGAGTCGGTCTACTTGTCTCGGACGTGATGCCTATATACATGATCATACCTAGATATTCTCATAACTATGCTCAATTCTGTCAATTGCTCAACAGTAATTTGTTCACCCACTGTAAAATACTTATGCTCTTGAGAGAAGCCACTAGTGAAACCTATGGCCCCCGGGTCTATCTTCATCATATTAATCTTCCAACACTTAGTTATTTCCGTTGCTTTTTACTTTGCTTTTATTTTACTTTGCATCTTTATCATAAAATACCAAAAATATTATCCTATCATATCTATCAGATCTCACTCTCGTAAGTGACCGTGTAGGGATTGACAACCCCTTATCGCGTTGGTTGTGAGGATTTATTTGTTTGTGTAGGTGCGAGGGACTCGCGCGTAGCCTCCTACTGGATTGATACCTTGGTTCTCAAAAACTGACGGAAATACTTATGCTACTTTGCTGCATCACCCTTTCCTCTTCAAGGGAAAACCAACGCAGTGCTCAAGAGGTAGCAAGTACTGGAACTTCCATCATCGAAAAACTAAAATTGCCATGATCTACAAACTAAAATTGCCACATGGAAACTTTAGTTTAAGCACTATGGCAACTACAGTGTAAACAACAAGCGTGGCGTTCCAATGGCATTCCACCTCCACCTAGGTTCCAATGACGTTCTCTGATCTTTCCGTCTCATGGAGGGTCTTCTTCATTGGGATTTCAACCCGGGCCTTAAGGTCGCGGCTCAGGTGCGTCGTCGTTTTGGCACCACGGTGCATTTCTCTCCTTCGATGCGATCCAAGGAATTCTTCTTGGTCGTCTACTTTTCCTCTGCTTCCTTCATCTTGTCGGAGGAATCTGTGGGCATTGCTCTTCAATGCTGTATTGGTGGCCTAGCTTCTGGTTTCAATGTCTTTCGTCTGGGTGATCGAAGATTTCAGTTTTCTCTGGCCTCTAACAAGGTTGGTCACTTTATCTATCATCTCAAGGACATAATTTGGCCCGACTTTGTATGTCATTTTCAACTTTTCCGGCCTCATGTCCATGACTACTCTGTTGATGATGAGTGTTGGCATGCTGATGAAAGAATTGCTGCGGTTGCGCCACGTTCTTCTATGGCCATCATTTCCAAGGGATTATTTTTAGCGGATGACCAAGGGCAGAGCTCTGCGTCTCTCCATAATGGTTGCTCGCCGGAGATCCTTACTCCGGTGATCGGTGCTGACACCCCGCCGGTTCTGGACAATTTTGGTAACTCTGTTAATCCCATTCAATGCAATGAAGAATTACCGGGCCTCAAAATTGGCAATTTCGTATTTAATGAGGGACAAAATGGCTATCAAGGATTTAATGATCATCATCAATGTTCACAGAAGAATATTCGAATTGGCAGTTTTTCTCTCAATTACCCCACCAATGATCGGGGTTATCGGTGTTTTGTTGGGAATAAATTTAAGCGAGCCTACTGGAATTCAATTCCCACTTTCATTATCCTTTATATTCTGGATCAACTGCGCTTTGTCTATACACCTCAGCATATTGCTACCATCTGGGCCTTAAAGCACATTCTGCCGCTGGACTACATTTACAAGACAATTAATAAATGTTCCAATTGTAATCTGTCGGGCCACCTAGCCAGTAACTGCCCTTCTGATGATGCTGCTACCTCCGAATTATCTACTGGGTCACAATCCTATCCTGTTTTGGTCACGTCCCTTGAGCCCATCAAACCTACTGAGCCCACTAAACTTTCTGTTGTTCGGGTCTGTGTCACTTGTGGTTCCTCACACCACTATTTTTTTGATTGCCCGACCTATTTTAAGTGCTCTTCTTGTGGTAGATTGGGCCACACCTCTTGGGCCTGTGGTTCTGCCCCTTGTTTCATATGGAAGCCCAAGATTACAAGGAAATGCCACACTGATTCTTCACTTGGAAAATATCCCCTCACTGGGCAGGAAAATACAGAATCTGATTTATCTCCGGCTTTGATTCATTCGAATGTGGCTAATGCTGATCCTTATCATCTTGGGGATGGCAATATCTTTAATGCAGAGTCAGTATTGGCAAGTCCTGCTAGCAATCCAATCAATCAGTCACCGTTTAATTATCTGACCAAACTTGCCATGAACACTGGGAGACCAAGCGGGACCGTTCGATGTTCATCGTGCGACAACCCTGGGCATGTTGCCACCTCCTGCCCAGCCAACCAAACAGTTTGGGTTCCCAAGACAGCTGCCGATACGCATTCCACCCCCCAGCCCGCCCCCTCCCCTGTCTCGCACCAAGCTCCCCTCTCTGCTCCAATGGCGAACTATCCGGTCAATGTCGTCCCTTACCTCCCACAGGGTATGACCATTGAGCTCGGCCCCGCTGATCCGAAGGTGCGTGATGACATGGTGATCGGCCCCAACCTGCCGCTGCGGCATGACTTCCTTGCCATTGCTGAGGTTAACAGGTTCGCCCCGTTCCACCGCAGGGCAGATCTGCGCCATACCATTGAGGGCCTGCTTCACGAATCCAACTTCTTCCCAACTGAGGTAGATGATTATCCGCTTAGCATTGGCATTTTTGGGTTTATGGATTCTGTGGTTAGAGATGCTGTTGTGGGCACAACCTTTGAGCTTGATGAGGATGATGAAAATATGAACACAGTAGTCTCTTTTGTCCCTCATGATGCTGCCATTAACATGCGCATGACTAGATATGGACCTCAGATTTGGATACTTTATGTTGGTTTTCCTCATGACTATTAGACCTCTCACTATATTCATAAATCTGTTGATAAGTTTGGGGAGTTGATTACTTGGCATAACCCGCGAGCGGACAGAAAGATTGTGTTGATCAAGTGTCGTGTGATTAGCTTGCGTTTGGTGCCAGAGAGCTTTGTTATGCGTCAGATGGGAGGAGAGAGGCATAGCTGGACTGTTTGTGTCACAATGTTAAGAAGCAGCGACTGGAATGCCCACCTGCCTGAGGTCCCGCCGGCTGGCGAGGATCCTCCACCGGAGGATGGTATCCCACACCCCCTGTATGGGCAGGGACTCATTGCCGAACAACTTTATCAAGCCCAACTGCATAACTGGATGGCATAGAACGCTGCTGCTAATGATGTACAGCAACAAGGTGGGCAACAGGATGTTCAGGTCAATGATGTGCACTTTCAGGTTAACTGGGGGGAATGGCCTCCTTCTCCTCCTCAAGCGCCACCAGTTTTGTACAATTTTCAGGAATGGCTTGCTGCAGAAGGATTACAGGTGCAAGACGGTGTGCTGCCTGCCAACAATCTTCATGATAGCCCTGGAATGGCCTGGAATGATTTAATTTATGTCTATACTAGCACCGACTCCAGTGCCACTCTGTCTGACAGCTTTGTGCTGGTGCCAACAAATGTTCTTCACTCCATGGTTACTGGAACTAGCTCTGCTACTGCTCCTGTTCTGATTCCTGGAGAAAGCTCTCTGACTGAACCTGCTCTGTCTGCTAAAGATACCTCTGATGCTGCTGTTGAACCAACCCGTGTCAACTCTCTGACAATTGATCTCTCCCTCTCCACAGCGGGCTTGCATATTAAGATGACATCCCAGGGAGATACTGTCTCCTCCATGCTGCTGAATCCTGGAATTCCTTTTGTTAGAATCAACACTTGCCTCACAGCTGCTATAATGCCAATCATTGCTAGTTATGGCCCTTGGAGCACTGGGCTTGGTTTTAGAAACAACAGCATTGACATCAAAGTGGTTCTTTCTGAAGATAGTGGTTCTTTTGTGGTTTCCCAAGCTTCCATGACCACTCACCTTGCCTCCTCGGTCTCTTGCACAAACCTGATGCCTGGTCTGTCGGCTTGGATGCTTCCGGCTCAGGAAAATGCTGGTACTGGTTTGCCCCTGCTGGACACGGCTTCAAGCATTGTCCATGCGGTTGCAACTTCTGAATCTGTGGGCCTGGGACTTGTGCTTGAGAACTCATCTAGTTCTGATGTCAGTTTGGGCTCTTCAGTGCCATCTGATGATGATCCGACCGTCCTTGCTCTGACACAAACAGAGGATTTGTCTGCTCCATCTGGTTCTGCTTCGGTTGGGCATCGTGGAAAGACTGTGGCTCCAGATTGTTCCATTGTTCTGCGCAGGAGTACTCGCTCTATCAAATATGATGGTTTCAAAGTGCCTTCTGTCGCGGACACGTCAACCAAAAAATCCAAGGTCAAGCCAAGGTCCGTGCCTTCTACCTCCGCTGTCAAGATCTCCGACAAAATGAAGCCATAACAACTACTGCACCACCACCGCCTACTCCAATCCAGGTGATTCAGCATATTGGTAAAACCCTTTGCGCCATCCCAGCTACGGAGCTCTCGGAGGAAGCTCTCCTTTCTGATAAGGAGGCGGGGCCATCTTCGGCCTCTGCCTAGCCTTTTATTTGTGCTCTCGCTACCTTTTATTATGGTTCTGTCAGTTAATTGGAACGTTCTATGCTGGAATGTCCGGGGTTTGAACTCTGATGCCAAGCAGCTAGCCCTGACCAACGCCATCAACTCTAGTGGTTGTGCTGTTATTTGCTTGCAGGAAACTAAAATGGCCTCTTTTGATAATGCGTTCATTAAATCCTGCTGCCCGCGACGCTATGATAAATTTGCTTTTGTCCCCTCCCGGGGAGCCTCTGGTGGTCTCGTTACAATCTGGAACAGCTCCATTTTTCATGCAGATATTGTTTCTTCTGATGATTTCGCTCAGGTCATTAACTTCAAATCATTGCAGTCCGCTCACCGTTGGACTCTTGTGAATGTCTATGGACCCTGCCAGGGGGATCAGAGACTAGCATTCATTCAATGGCTTGTCCAATTAAACATCCCTGATAATGAAGATTGGCTGTTAGTCGGCGACTTTAATTTCATCAGAAGCCCAGACAATCGCAATAAACCAGGTGGTAATATCTTAATGACATGATAAACTTTAACGATTTCATCCGTTCACAAGCCCTCATTGAATCACCTATTAAAGGCTGATCTTTCACGTGGAGCAATATGCAAACCGACCCCCTCTTAGAGCAACTATATTGGTTCTTTACTAGCTCCAATTGGACCACTTCCTACCCCAAGACCATGGTTAAACCCCTAGGGAGACCAGTTTCGGACCATATTCCGTGTGTTGTCACAATTGAGACCTCCATACCAAGATCAAAGGTGTTTTGTTTTGAATCTTATTGGGTCCAGCATCATGGCTTTTTTGATATTGTCCAGCAAGTTTGGGGCAGACAGATTTGGTTCGACAATATGGCCACGGTTCTCTGCAGAAAGCTAAAGGCTCTCAGACATGCTCTTAAGGTTTGGAGCAAAGGGACTTCTAGACTTTCTATTGCCATTGAAAATTCCAATAAGGCACTTTTTGAACTTGACGAGTTGGAAAACAAACGCCCCCTCACATTACCAGAAGCAAACTTTAGGAGGATTCTCAAGACACATATTCTTCGTCTCTTATCTTATCAGTAGCAATATTGGAAAAAACGTTGCACTATACGTTGGGTTAAGTTCGGAGATGAGAATTCAAAGTTCTTTCAAGCGATGGCCTCTGAACGGATGAGAATTAACAACATTGCCTCCCTGACTACTGACAATGACACCATTGTGGAGGATCATGCTGGAAAAGAGGCACTCATCTTTAATAATTTCAAGCAAAGGTTGGGCTCGGCATCACATCATGATATGAAATTCAATCTTGATAGAATCATTAAAAAAGTTGATGGGTTAGAAGAGCTTACTATTTCATTCACCACAGAGGAGATCGATAATGTTATTAAGCCCATGCCAGCCGATCATGCACCTGGCCCGGATGGCTTCAACGGTGCGTTTCTGAAATCTTGTTGGCACATTATCAAGCACGACTTCTATAAGCTCTGCAACCAGTTTTTTGATGGTAATCTCAACCTTGAAAGCATAAATGATGGTTTCATCACGTTAATACCCAAAAATAATGCCCCATCATGAGTCAACAATTATCAACCGATCACTTTGTTAAACTGTTGCCTCAAAGTCCTAACCAAACTACTCGCCAACCGCCTGCAAAGAGTGATCCTACGTATAATTTATCGAAACCAATATGGATTCCTCAAAGGTCGCACCATCCAAGACTGCCTTGCTTGGGCATTTGAATACATTTACCAATGTCAGGCCACTAAGAAAGAAATTGTGCTACTTAAGCTTGACTTTGCCAAGGCGTTCGACACTATTGATCATGAAGCCATGCTAGCAATAATGAAGAATATGGGTTTTAATGACAAATGGCTCGGTTGGGTGCAATGCATATTTGGGTCTGGTAAATCTGCGGTTCTCTTGAACGGTGTACCTGGACGACAATTCCATTGTAAATGCAGGGTCCGGCAAGGCGATCCCTTCTCGCCCCTAGTGTTTTTATTGGCGGCTGATCTCTTGCAAGCATCAATCAATGACGCCTACTCTAGAGGAGCAATTCAGCTGCCTTTCCCCTCGACCAATCAAACGGACTACCCAGTCATTCAATACACGGACGACACTATTCTAGCCATGCCAGCACGCACAACGCAAGCAGTGATCATCAAAGATATTCTCTCGGACTATGCAACCTCAATTGGCCTCAAAATAAACTTCCACGAGTTGACTCTGATCCCCATAAACTGTCACGAAGACACGTACAACTGCCTTGCAACCATATTCGGGCGTGTGGTTGGTAAAATGCCTTTTGATGTCTACTACACGACCTTCTTCTTGTAGACGTTGTTGGGCCTCCAAGTGCAGAGGTTTGTAGGACAGTAGCAAATTTCCCTCAAGTGGATGACCTAAGGTTTATCAATCCGTGGGAGGCGTAGGTTGAAGATGGTCTCTTTCAAGCAACCTGCAACCAAATAACAAAGAGTCTCTTGTGTCCCCAACACACCCAATACAATGGTAAATTGTATAGGTGCACTAGTTCGGCGAAGAGATGGTGATACAAGTGCAATATGGATGGTAGATATAGGTTATTGTAATCTGAAAATATAAAAACAGCAAGGTAACTAATGATAGAAAGTGAGCACAAACGGTATTGCAATACTAAGAAACAAGGCCTAGCGTTCATACTTTCACTAGTGCAAGTTCTCTCAACAATAATAACATAATTGGATCACATAACTATCCCTCAACATGCAACAAAGAGTCACTCCAAAGCCACTAATAGCGGAGAACAAATGAAGAGATTATTGTAGGGTACGAAACCACCTCAAAGTTATTCTTTCGGATCAATCTATCATAGAGTTCGTACTAGAATAACACCTTAAGACACATATCAACCAAAGCCCTAATGTCACCTAGATACTCCAATGTCACCTCAAGTATCCATGGGCATGATTATACGATATGCATCACACAATCTCAAATTCATCTATTCAACCAACACAAAGTACTTCAAAGAGTGCCCCAAAGTTTCTACCGGAGAGTCAAGACGAAAACGTGTGCCAACCCCTATGCATAGGTTCATGGGCGGAACCCGCAAGTTGATCACCAAAACATACATCAAGTGAATCACGTGATACCCCATTGTCACCACAGATACGCACGGCAAGACATACATCAAGTGTTCTCAAATCCTTAAAGACTCAATCCGATAAGATAACTTCAAAGGGAAAACTCAATCCATTACAAAAGAGTAGAGGGGGAGAAACATCATAAGATCCAACTAAAATAGCAAAGCTCGCGATACATCAAGATCGTATCATCTCAAGAACACGAGAGAGAGAGAGATCAAACACATAGCTACTGGTACATACCCTCAGCCCCGAGGGTGAACTACTCCCTCCTCGTCATGGAGAGCGCCGGGATGATGAAGATGGCCACCGGTGAGGGATCCCCTCTCCGGCAGGGTGCCGGAACAGGGTCCCGATTGGTTTTTGGTGGCTACAGAGGCTTGCGGCGGCGGAACTCCCGATCTATTCTGCTCCCCGATAGTTTTAGGGTATATTGATATATATAGGTGAAAGAAGTCAGTCAGGGGAGCCACGAGGGTGGAGGGCGCGCCCAGGGGGGTAGGCGCGCCCCCTGCCTCGTGCTCTCCTCGTTGATCCCCTGACGTGCACTCTAAGTCTCCTGTATTGCTTTCTTTCCAAAAATAACTTTTCCGAAGGTTTCATTCCGTTTGGGCTCCGTTTGATATTCCTTTTCTGCGAAACACTGAAACAAGGAAAAAACAGAAACTGGCACTGGGCTCTGGGTCAATAGGTTAGTCCCAAAAGTAATATAAAAGTGCATAGTAAAGCCCATAAAACATCCAAGATGGATAATATAATAGCATGAATAGTTCATAAATTATAGATAGGTTGGAGACGTATCAGCATCCCCAAGCTTAATTCCTGCTCGTCCTCGAGTAGGTAAATGATAAAAGAAATAATTTATGAAGTGTGAATGCTAGCATGTGCATAAGTTTGATCAATGATAATTTCAATCACCTTTTTCTAGCATCATTATATGTCATAACAGTAGCTCAACTCATAGAACTTTGCATGATCAAGTAACAAACTATTCACATGTTAAAGTATAGATCATAAACTTTCTTGAAAACTAACAAACTGTGTTATTAGTCATCAAACAATTACAATTCATCTTATTTTCAGGAAGAGTCTATGTCAGAGCTTTGATTCAGCAAACTTCACATACTCAACTATCATTTATTCTTCCATGATTGCTACCACTCAAAGCATTTTTTTAGAACAAATAGTATTCACCGAACACAGAGAAAGATAGGGGCTTAATGTTTCGCCTCCCAACCTTTTACCTCAAGGGTAATGTCAATAGTAATAATTCATGCTCAAATATATTTGAATGGCCATATATGCCTAGATCTTTCCATCACATGATGCTTGCCAACTAAAGGGTAGGTTGGAATGAGAAGGAATACTATTGACTCTTGCATAAAAGTAAAAGATAGGCCCTTCGCAGAGGGAGGCAGGGATTTGCAGAGGTGCCAGAGCTCGAAGCTAAAACAGAGATGAAAATAATTTTGAGAGGTATGCTTTCATTGTCAACATAACGACCAAGAGTTCCCAATATCTTCCATACTACATACATTATAGGCGGTTCCCAAACAGAAAGGTAAAGATTTTACTCCCCCTCCACCAACAATCACACTCCACGGCTTGTCCGAAACAACGGGTGTCGTCCAACTATCAACAATCCTGGGGGAGTTCTATTTAAATTATTTGCGAATTTGTTTTTGATCCTTTGATCATAGGACTGGGCATCCCAGTTACCAGCCATTTTCTCATGAATGATGAGCGGAGTCCACTCATCGTGAGAATAACCCACCTAGCATGGAAGATACTGACAACCCCTAGTCGCTACATGAGCGATTCGGGCATACAAAACAGATTATTATTTGAAGGTTTAGAGTTTGGCACATGCAAATTTACTTGGAACGGCAGGTAAATACCGCATATAGGTAGATATGGTGGACACTCATGGAAGGAACTTGGTTCAAGGATTTGGGATGCACAAGCAGTATTCCCGCTTAGTACAGATATTTTGGCTAGCAAATGATTCTAAATAGAAAGCACCACATGTTAGAGGATCCATAACAATATAACTTCTATACAAATATACCCAAGCATAACTCATTATGTTGTCTTCCTTGTCCAACTTCAACTAATTTGCTCAGGTTTGAAAATAATTAATGGGGCTCACAATCATAGAAGATGTCCAAGATAGTATATTTATATGTGAAACCTCTCTTCCTTCAATATTCTTTCATGAATTGTTCAAGTGACCAATACAATGTTTGCTAACCTTCAATAAATTTACCACCTCTACTTCTTATATGTGAAGTCATTACTCCCCATGGGATAAGCATATGAAACATATATAATTTCAGATTTATGATATTCAACTCATTCAACCATTTACTCATAGGATATAAGTGAAGCACACGAGTAAATGACAAACTACTCCAAAGAGATATAAGTGAAGATCAATGAGTAGTCGAATAATTATGTAACTATGTGAAGAATCTCTCTCATTTAAGAATTTCAGATCTTGGTATTTTATTCAAACAGCAAGCAAGGCTAAAGAAAATAAAATGACGCTCCAAGCAAAACACATATCATGTGGTGAATAAAAATATAGCCCAAGTAAAGTTACCGATGAACGAAGACGAAAGAGGGGATGCCTTCCGGGGCATCCCCAAGCTTAGGCTCTTGGTTATCCTTGAATATTACCTTGGGGTGCCTTGGGCATCCCCAATCTTAGGCTCTTTCCACTCCTTATTCCATAGTCTATCGAATCTTTACCCAAAACTTGAAAACTTCACAACACAAAACTTAACAGAAAATCTCGTGAGCTCCGTTAGCGAAAGAAAACAAAACACCACTTCATGGTACTGTAATTAACTCATTATTTATTTATATTGGTGTTAAACCTACTGTATTCCAACTTCTCTATGGTTTATAAACTATTTTACTAGCCATAGAGTCATCAAAATAAGCAAACAACACACGAAAAACAGAATCTGTCAAAAACAGAACAGTCAGTAGTAATCTGTAACTAACGCAAACTTCTGGAACTCTAAAAATTCTAAAATAAATTTGTGGACCTGAGGAATTTTTCTAGTAATCATCTGAAAAAATAATAAACTAAATAGCACTCTCCAGTAAAAAGTTTAGCTAATCTCGTGAGCACTAAAGTTTCTGTTTTTACGGCATGATCATAAAACTTCACCCAAGTCTTCCCAAAGGTTCTACTTGGCACAAACACTAATTAAAACATAAAACCACATATAAACAGAATCTAGATGGATTATTTATTACTAAACAGAACCAAAAAGCAAGAAACTAAAATAAAATTGGGTTGCCTCCCAACAAGCGCTAACGTTTAACGCCCCTAGCTAAGCATGATGATTTCAATGATGCTCATATAAGACATAAGAATTAAAACATGAAGAGAGCATCATGAAGAATATTACTAGCACATTTAAGTCTAACCCACTTCCTATGCATAGGTATTTTGTGAGAAAACAACTTATGCGAACAATAATCAACTAGCATAGGAAGGCAAAACAAGCATAACTTCAAAACTTTAAGCACATAGAGAGGAAACTTGATATTATTGCAATTCCTACAAGCATATATTCCTCCCTCATAGTAATTTTCAGTAGCATCATGAATGAATTCAACAATATAACCATCACATAAAGCATTCTTTTCATGATCTACAAGCATAGAATTTTTACTACTCTCCACATAAGCAAAATTCTTCTCATTCGGAATAGTGGGAGTTTCATAAGGGACTTGAATACTATAATTGTTTCCACATTAAAAGATTAATGTTCAGAAAAAGGGTAATCATAATCATGACAAGTTTTATAAATATAATCATCACTACTTTTTATAGCATAAGTTTCATCACAATAATCATCATAAGTAGCTACTTTGTTCTCATCATAATCGATTGAACCTCTTCCAAGATAGTGGACTCATCACTAAATAAAGTCATGACCTCTCCAAATCCACTTTCATAAATATTATAAGATTCAACATCCTCCAAAATAGTGGGATCATTACTTCCTAAAGTTGACACTCTTCCAAACCCACTTTCATCACTATAATCATCATAGGTAGAAGACATGCTATCATCATAACAACTTTGCATATCAAAACTTGGGAGGCTAAAAATATCATCTTCATTAAACGTAGCATCCCCAAGCTTGGGACAAACATTAATTTGAGAAAATATATTCTCAAATATGTCATTCTCATCAAACATAGCTTCCCCAAGCTTGGGCCTTTTCACATCATAAGCATAATCACTCTCATCATTAATAGTATGGATAGCACCAATAGTATAGCAATTATCATATTCTTCCAAGCAAGTGCCAAAAAGATTTTCAAGATCATAAGAAGTATTATTATCTTCCCAATCATAATCATCACAACAGGCAATAGGCATAACGAGATCATCATCAAGTGCGTCATCTTCCACAATTATTTTTGATTCATTTTCATGAGGCACAACAATAATAGGAGCAACATTATTTGGGAGAGATATCTTTTTACCTCTCTTCATTTTTATTTTCTTCTTCTTCTTCACCACATCATGTGTGGGTTCAATCCCCTTTTTGGAGCTCCTTATTAATGAGATTGGTTGAATAGAAAGCTCCTCCTCGTTACCTGATTCATCATAAGAAATAATAGGAGGATATTGGGAAGTCTCTTCCCTTTCATTAGTATTTTCTTCATCTTCTATTTGTTTTGTTTTCTTTATGTAGTTGGCAATATAAGGATTTTCAATGCAATTCACCGCACAATACATATAAATTTTTTCTAGATCAAAATGAAGAACTCTATCAAGGGCAAATTCTGGAATGACCTTAGTTATACGTTTCATTTCTTCATAACCCAAGAGCAAACTAAGTTCATTATGATGTGCAAGGGAAATCAAGTCATCGCAATTTTTGGACACGATACGATCATGAAACAATTTGCATTGGGTACTGAAATGATCATGTTCATTGCAAAGTTCACAAGTACGGCTAAGAAAATTTAAATTTTTAGCACAAACATCTAGCCTTTCTTGCAACAATTTAGTTTCTAAATGCTTATGCCTCTTGCAATATCTATCTTCCCTATTTGGTGTGTACATGCAAACCCAATACACTCCACAAAAATCGACATGCTTATAAGAGATATTTTCATCATGACTAGTGCAATCATCATTAGTACTATGGATATTTAAGGAGTTCATACTAACAGCATTGCAACCATGCTCATCATTCAAAGATTCAGTGCCAAACATTTTAATGCATTCTTCTTCTAACACTTTGGCACAATTTTCCTTTCCGTCATTCTCACGAAAGATATTAAAAAGATGAAGCGTATGAGACAAACTCAATTCTATTTTTTTTGTAGTTTTCTTTTATAGACTAAACTACTGATAAAACAAGAAACAAAAAGATTTGATTGCAAGATCTAAAGATATACCTTCAAGCACTCACCTCCCCGACAACGGCGCCAGAAAAGAGCTTAGTTGACGGGGTGTGAGTGCCACTTACCTAGCCTCCCCGGCAACGGCGCCAGAAAAGAGCTTGATGTCTACTACACGACCTTCTTCTTGTAGACGTTGTTGGGCCTCCAAGTGCAGAGGTTTGTAGGACAGTAGCAAATTTCCCTCAAGTGGATGACCTAAGGTTTATCAATCCGTGGGAGGCGTAGGTTGAAGATGGTCCCTTTCAAGCAACCCTGCAACCAAATAACAAAGAGTCTCTTGTGTCCCCAACACACCCAATACAATGGTAAATTGTATAGGTGCACTAGTTCGGCGAAGAGATGGTGATACAAGTGCAATATGGATGGTAGATATAGGTTTTTGTAATCTGAAAGTATAAAAACAGCAAGGTAACTAATGATAAAAGTGAGCACAAACGGTATTGCAATGCTAAGAAACAAGGCCTAGGGTTCATACTTTCACTAGTGCAAGTTCTCTCAACAATAATAACATAATTGGATCACATAACTACCCCTCAACATGCAACAAAGATTCACTCCAAAGCCACTAATAGCGGAGAACAAACGAAGAGATTATTGTAGGGTACGAAACCACCTCAAAGTTATTCTTTCGGATCAATCTATCATAGAGTTCGTACTAGAATAACACCTTAAGACACATATCAACCAAAACCCTAATGTCACCTAGATACTCCAATGTCACCTCAAGTATCCATGGGCATGATTATACAATGTGCATCACACAATCTCAAATTCATCTATTCAACCAACACAAAGTACTTCAAAGAGTGCCCCAAAGTTTCTACCGGAGAGTCAAGACGAAAACGTGTGCCAACCCCTATGCATAGGTTCATGGGCGGAACCCGCAAGTTGATCACCAAAACATACATCAAGTGAACCACGTGATATCCCATTGTCACCACAGATATGCATGGCAAGACATACATCAAGTGTTCTCAAATCCTTAAAGACTCAACCCGATAAGATAAGTTCAAAGGGAAAACTCAATCCATTACGAGAGAGTAGAGGGGGAGAAACATCATAAGATCCAACTAAAATAGCAAAGCTCGCGATACATCAAGATCGTATCATCTCAAGAACACGAGAGAGAGAGAGAGATCAAACACATAGCTACTGGTACATACCCTCAGCCCCGAGGGTGAACTACTCCCTCCTCGTCATGGAGAGCGCCGTGATGATGAAGATGGCCACCGGTGAGGGATAACCCCTCCGGCAGGGTGCCGGAACAGGGTCCCGATTGGTTTTTGGTGGCTACAGAGGCTTGCGGCGGCGGAACTCCTGATCTATTCTGCTCCCCGATAGTTTTAGGGTATATTGATATATATATAGGCGAAAGAGGTCGGTCAGGGGAGCCATGAGGGGCCCACGAGGGTCTCCTCGTTGATCCCCTGACGTGCACTCCAAGTCTCCTGTATTGCTTTCTTTCCAAAAATAACTTTTCCGAAGGTTTCATTCCGTTTGGACTCCGTTTGATATTCCTTTTCTGCGAAACACTGAAACAAGGAAAAAAAACAGAAACTGGCACTGGGCTCTGGGTCAATAGGTTAGTCCCAAAAGTAATATAAAATTACATAGTAACGCCCATAAAACATCCAAGATGGATAATGTAATAGCATGAATACTTCATAAATTATAGATACGTTGGAGACGTATCACCTTTCACCTACCTCGGTTTGCCTATGGGGACGACCAGGCCCTCAGTGCTAGATCTTTTCCCTCTTGTCTGTCGGGTGGAACGAAGGCTTTCTGCTACGCTCAACATGATCTCTTATGGGGGTAAACTATCACTCCTCAACTCGGTCATAACCTCCCTAATCATCTTCGCACTATGTACTCTCAAGTTGCCAGTTAGCATTATTGAACTTCTGGACAAAATCAGACGCAAATGTTTATGGACCAAAAAAACGGAGGATGGGGATTCTTGCAACTCTCTTGCGGCTTGGGACATGGTCTGTCAACCCAAGGTTTCGGGAGGCCTCGGTGTCATTAATCTCAAGGTACAAAGTGATGCACTTCTGCTAAAATACCTCCACAAATTCTATAACCGATGAGACCTACCTTGGGTGGAACTCATATGGAGCACGTACTATAGCAACAAGATCCCCCATGCTGCTGATCCCTGCGGGTCTTTTTGGTGGCGGGATGTGATGAAACTAATGCCAATTTACCGTGGGATTACCAAAGCCCAAGTACACACGGGGAAGGACATACTTTTTTTGGAAGGATCACTGGACGGATGGTATTCTGGCAGAAACACATCCGCGGGCTTTCTCATTCGCCACCCAGGAGGATATTTCTGTTAGAGATTTCTTGGGGGCCACGACTTTACGCGAAACGTTTCATCTGCTGCTTTCGGTCCAGGCACATGCAGAGACTAGAGATCTTCAACGTCTGGTGCGTGACATTCAAGTGCAAGACAGCCTCTCTGGGAATGATAACTGGAACTGTACTTGGGCGACTCAGACGTACTCGGCCAGCAAATACTATAACTTTTACTTCAGGGAGGTTCGGGCCCATCAAACTTATACCTGGCTATGGAAGTCTAAGGTTACAATGAAAATAAAGGTTTTTGGGTGGCTCCTTCTGTGTGATAGACTCAACACTAGAAACATGCTGAAGCGGAGACACTACAACATTGGCAATGACTATACTTGCCCCCTTTGCCAGTCCAACGTGGAAGAAACACTTGAACATCTTTTCTTTGATTGTGCCTTCAGCAAGGATTGCTAGTCTGATATTGCCATCTGCTGGAGTTCTCAAGGTTCACGTTTGGATTGGATAAGCATAGCTAAAACAGCATGGAACAAGCCAATGTTCATGGCAATATTTCTACAAGCAGCATGGAGCATCTGGAAGGAAAGAAATAATAAAGTCTTCAGAAGAATAACACCCACGGAAACATCTTGGATTTCAAGACTAAAAGAGGATCTATCTCTCCTAACTCATAGGGTTGGAGAAAAACACACCTCCTTTCTCACCTCTCTTGTAGCTACTCTTTGATTTGTTCCCCCCCCCCCCCCCCCCGCCGTCCCCAAAGGGGATGACATGTACAGAACCATATGTAAATCCACTCATTTATTAATTTAATTACACAGTAGGAGGCTCTCCTACTGTTTCAGTGTAAACATCATGGCAATTTTTGGGCAATTTTTTTTTCGTCAAAACATATCAACACGGAGTCTAGTTTTGAAGATCTCGTTGAGACGGATTTAATGGTCAAAACGGATTTTTAATTCACTTTTTAAATTAGAAGATAAAACATTTTTAAGCGAAAAACCAAAAAAATTTCTGTTGATGTCATCTGTTCATACGTGGCAAAATGAGTGCTGATGGAGGCGTGTGGGCGATGTACAAACGCCCACACGTGTGGGCATTAGTTTTTCCAAAAAAAAAAGTACAGTCTTCCAAATAGTCTATTGGCTCAGCGAGAAATGGTCAAACAACGCATCACATAGCCTCTTGGATTCCTGCCGGCTTCCACTGCCAGTTCCTATTCTCACAAGTCGCAACAATCGCTGAGCCGCGCACCGTGTGCAGGCTAGTAAAGCCGGCCGGCCGGCCACATGCGCGCGCAGGCGCAGTGGGTTCGCTCCCGCTGCCGCTGCCGCCCGTGGATGCATGCATGCCGCGCGCCCGAACGAACGCGCGAAGCTAGCACAGTAGCAGGCAGGCTGCCACTCCTCTGCTCCCCAGTCCATGCGTGCATCATCACCCCGAAGCTCCGCTCCTCTCCCCGTCTCGCCACACCAGCTTGCAGTTGCACCCATCATGCACGCCTACCCCGTCTACGCGTGCGGGTGCTCGAGAGCGCTAGCTAGGTTCGTCCGTGGCCGCCGCCGTGCCGCTCGCTTCGCCTTCCTCGTCCGGTTCGTCGTCATTGCGGCGAGGAATTTCCTTGCGCCGCGCGGAACCAGCCAGGGCCAGGCCCCCTCCCACGCCTTGCCCGCCGCGTCGCTCAATCATCCGTCGCGTGCGTGCGTGCATGCAGGTGCCGTGCCCGGATGAATCTGCTTTGTGCTTTGCTTCAAGTGGCTACTCGCGCTAGGCTTTCCGTGGCGACACACGGTGTTGCGATCGAGACGTTTTGCAGCATGAGTAGAGTACGCGATGCTGCGCTTTGTAGCGGCACTAGTACCCCTTGTCGGCGTGAAATGCGACCGACACATTTCGCTCCTCGTCGCAAACTTTTCCAGTACGACTTCCATGTATTCTCGGCGATTTCTAATTGCTGCAGATGATAACAGCCCGTTCGTTCAACATTTCGGAATCCTAACGAGAGCGTGTCAAGAGAAGAGACCGTCAAAAGTGAAGCACGGCACGGGAAACACTCGCGCGAATTCGTTTACTGCCAACAAGTAGTACTACTGCAGAACGCACAGTTGTTACTGGTGTCATGACCAGTGCGATGGTGGGAACAGCAGGAGTAGGACAGGAGCCCGTGCGACGGGCAGCCAGGGGATCATCATGATGAGCCCCTTTCGCACGCACCCTTTTGGCAGCGCCCGTGTCTCCCTTGCCCCAGCGGCAACAGGCAGACACCACCGAGCGAGCAAAAACCACATACGCACGGAAGCGGGCAGTAAAAAGCCATTGCCGATTGTTTGTTTGTTTCTTGGCGTGGGGACAGCCGCGAACGCGCGCGCGCGGGCAGTCTCGTGCCCTGCCCTGCTCTGCTCCGCCCCGTGCCGTGCCCGTATGGGAGCATGACCAAAAGGCGCCGATGTCTAGCGCCAGTGCCAGTTCTCCCATGCCCCGCTGCAGCTGCACCAGCGCCACTGTGTGTACAGGGGGCGTGGGGATGGGAACTAGCTCTGCTGCAGCCAGAGTGGGCTCCTCTACTCCAAGTCAACTGGTGGCCGTCGTCTGCTACCCAACCTCTGCATCGTTTGTTTGCCCACAACTGGGCTGGCTACTGCACTGCAATACTGGTATGTCGATGCTCAAAGTATTGGCAATGGCAGCGTGCGTGTGTAGGAGTGCCTCTGCAGGCTGTGGCTGCACGTACACTACTATGCGTCTTTGCATTCTCATCTTGTGCCTGCGCGCCCCTTATTCGCTCGCCGTTCATCTCCCAACGAGCGCACATCCTCAGCTCCACCCCTCACATCTTCCCACATTCCATATATAGAAAAACAAATTTAAATTTGGGAGTGTCTATTTGACGTTTGACTGAAAATTAATTGGGCATCAGTCAAGTTTTCCAACCAATAATAGGATGACACTTGCACGTATTTGTGCGTCTCCCCTTTGTGTATCTCCGCTATGTGTATGTCAATGCTAAAAGGCCAATCCTAACCGGGTTGGAACTGGACCCGGTTTGAAACAAATGTGAGCTACAACTATCGCACTACCACAGCTCAAAAAAGCCCTACAGATCCATCAACCTACTGTTTGTAGGTCTGGCAACAATGGCGTCAACATACAGTCCACTTACAGTCATTTGGGAGAATTGCAGTGATAATTAGACCGCCATTGGAATCTGCTGGTAACTTGCAGTCTACTTACAGTTACAGTGATATCTTAAGAGTTGAAGTCTAAATAGACAAAATTTGCAAGTCAAATTAGCACTGGAACTTCTAGAATTACAGTGCATTTACACAGAACTTACACGTACCGTGTGATTATTACAGTGACATTATGACCGGAACTTACAGAAAGTATGAAAACAATGATCACAGTGGATTCACACAGAACTTACACTGTCATTTGAGAGAGAGAAAATTACAGTGATAATTACACTGTCATTATAGTCTACTTAGAGTCTACTTGCAGTGTATCTTAAGAGCTACAATCTAGATACACACAACTTAAGTCAGAATTAGCACTGAAACTTCTTAAAAATTACAGTGTATTTACACAGTACTTACATACATACTGTTTGAACATTACAGTGACATTATGACAGGAACTTATAGATAATCGATGATTGTATTTACACAGAACTTCACCGATACTGTGTAAATATTACAGTGGCATTACTACTAGAACTTTTAAGAAAATACTGTGTAAATATTACAGTGGCCAAACGGGTTGCACTCAACTAGACCCGCTGCCAAACCACCAGAACAAAGAGGGGGGGTGTACATGAAAACAAAGTAGATCAACAGTAGAACAAAAGCACTCTAATTAACATGAGTACACCTTGAAAATTATGAAAAAAACTGCTGCATATAACCACTGTAAGAACTATACATTATACCACTATAAATTAGTACAGGTTTGTGAACCTCATTTGTAATTTACAGTAGTGAATCAGTTGAATTACACTAGTATATTTACAGTTCTACGGTGGAGTTACAGTGTAAATGTGCAGTTCAATTACATTATAAATCCGTAGATTTGTAGTTTTGACAGTATCACCTGACGTTGACAAACCCCTAAAACTATCTAGAAAAGAGATGTTACCCAACAAAGACAAACCAAACAAAATAGCCATGAAAATTACATTGTAACTGCCCTGTGACTTACAGTGAGTTTCACAAGAATTAGTGAATTACAGTGTAATTTCCCTCTGTTTTACACAGTAATTGCCCTGCAAATTACACTGGATATTGTACATGAATTACAGTAGTAATTTCCCTAAATTTACACTGTAACACTCCTCAAATTACAATGCAAGTGCACTGAAATTACACTGTGATTTCCATTGTAATTGACCTGAATTTACAGTATTGATTGCCCCTGAAATTACACTTGCTGTGAAATTGCAAGTTAAGCAGCAGACCAAAAAAAAAGTTCTAAAAATGGATGCAATACACATCAAACCTAGTAGCCTAGAGGGACCATAGTTCTGAAAAGTACACTTAGTGTGATGAAGAAGCCTAAGAAATGAAAACCTACATGAAATTCATGGGAATTACAGTGGAATTCTGGGGTAAATTACATCGTAATATAACTAAAAAATACAGTGACTAAGCATGGGAATTACACTGCAAAATCAGATGAATATTACAGTATAATGAAAACCCTACACAAAAATTCAGGGCAAGAACATGAACTACGGTGTAAGCACATGAAAAATGCTGCCAATGACTAAGTGCGCAGGATTTACCGACGAAAATACTACTGAAAGTACACATTAATATCTAAGCTTGCACTCTAATACAAAGGAAATTGAAAAAATGCACTGGAGGGGTCTAAGACTGACAACATAAGGGCAATAGCAGGGCTAGAACACAGGGGATTACAGAAAAAACACAATCAGGGACATCCACTGAAGAATCATACTGGCAAAAAAAAATAGTAGTACTAATCTCTAAAATTATGATACATTGAGGAAATCCTAAACCAGGGAAACAAACACCTACATCTAACCTACCCCAAATTACATACATCTAGAACGAAAAATCAAGAGGATACAAGGGATAATCCCAAGGACGAACCACACGAAGCAATACAGAGGCCCCCTACCAGAGCAAAATCACCAACCCTAACCACAAGAAAACCCCCAACAAAATCCATAAATCTAGACACCTACCAACGACTACATGAAACGAAACACCTACCAGCGCCTACACCCGAGGGGATTCAAACAAGAAAGAGCTAAAGACCTAAACTGAGGAATCACATCGATTACATAGATCTTACACAAACACATCGGGAGCCATGGGGCAAATCTACAAGAGCAACGAAACCTACACCAAACACGGGCAGCAACATACACCATTCATCAATCCAACACCAGAACACACATAGATCTTGAAGCTACACTAGCAGAAACAGAGGAGAGACCTAGATCACACAGGGAAGAGAGAGAGACGAGAAAAAACAACCGGGGCAGCCGAGGAACGAAGAGAAAGGGAAGAGTAATCAAGCTCGAGCGGAAGAGGATCTCGGAATCGACATGAACCACAGGAATCGCCTCCGCTCCTCCGCCGCTCGAGCCGTCGAGCGCCTCTTCCTCTCTCACCCCCCTCTCTGCCTTCTTTTCACGCGGCCGCCCAAATGAAAACGGGAAAAAGACTCAGAGAAAAATAAAAAAAGGAAAACACATTACGGTGAAGGACCGGGGCGGCCTTAACGGGTTGGGACAAAAAAAACCGCGCCCTACAAACAGAAAACCAGCCCGAAAACCACACCTCCCAGCGTGAATTTCTGCGCAAGAACAAACGGACAGAGATTTGAATGTCAACGAATTGAAAATCAGTCGACTGTAAAATAGCAAATCCAAATTTAAATGCTCTCAAGGCAATTTAAATTTGAAATGCACATGGAAAACACAATCTGGACATGAATAGAGTATTTTTACACGATAGGACTTAGGGCATCTCCAACGCGGTGCATCAGAACGCTTATAAAGGTCCGGACCATACGGTCTCGATATTTTTGTCATCCAACGTTGTACCCCAAGCGTCCGCATGTCCGAAATTCACTAAAGTAGAAGCAAATCACGGGGAGCTTTGCGGGCGTCCGGACCCGTCCGCATGTTCGTTTGGCTCACTGCCTGTTTTTCTTCTTCAGAAAGGTCCACTGTCAATTGGACCTCATGTCATCACTGTCCACGTGCTTTTCCTTTTAGGTCTAATTGGCTCCCAACTCCTGTTCCGCGATTTTTTTTTTCAATTCCCTGAACTTTTTTCTGAATCCGTGGACTTTATTCAAATGCATGAATTTTTTCAAATCCATGAACACTTTTTAATTTGTACAAACGTTTTTTCAAAACCCGCAAATTTTCAAAGTTGTGATTTTTTTTCCAAATCTATGATATTTTTTTCAATTTTCCTAAATTTTTTCAAATGTAATGAACTGTTCAAAATTTGAACTTTTTTTAAAATCATTAACTTATTTTAAAATTTCGCAAACTTTTTTCAAATTCATGCACTTTTTAAAATTGTTGAACTTTTTTCAGATTCGGGAACGATACTTCCAATACATGAACTTTTTATGAATGTGCGAGATTTTTCCAAATTTGTGTAAATTTTCAACTTCGCAGATACTTTAATTTAAATACACAAACTTTTTCAAATCCATGATTTTTATTCAAATTCTTGAAATTTGGCAAATTCATGCCCTTCATAAAATTAGTGAACTTTTTCATATTTGTGAACTGTTTTAAACTCACAAACATTTTTACTTAAAAAAACCGGCAACTAGTCTTTTCAGCGAACAACATAGCATAAAAAAGAAAACCAAGCAAGAAACACGAACAAATGAAAAAAAGAAAGCGAGGCACGGACGCGAACGAAGTGAGCTCACGCTGAGAGCGCTAATTAGTAGGTCTGTCCTCACTCCTGTGGTCTGGATTTGATTTTGACGACCAGACGCAGCACGCATGGAGGAGGGTACCATTTTGGGGAGGACCTCCTATATGGCGCACCACGCGCTGAGAAAGCAGCGGGCGCATAATCCCCCCGCTCCCGCCTTCGCATCCTTATGGGCCGGCCCATGTGCGGACGGCACGCCGCCTTTTTTTTTCCGAATTTTCCATTGCGTTTTTTCTTCTTTTTTTCAATAATTCAGGGTATCAACAGCTTCCAAATTTCAGAAAAAGTTCCTAAATTTGAAAAAAAAACGATCGTGAATTCGAAAAAAATCATTATTTCAAAAAGATGCTCGAGAATTCAAAAAATGTTCATGAATTTGTAAAAAAGTGTTCTCAAATTTAAGAAATGTTCAAGAATTTAAAAAATGTTCATGATTTCAAAAAACGTTCATGCATCTGCATAATGTTCACAAATTTGCAAAAGAAATCTTCATTATTACAATAAATGTTCACAAATTTTAAAAAATGTTTGTGATTTTAAAAAAAGTTCTCATGCATTCGTGAACTGTTCACGAATTTGAAAAAAACGTTCATGATTACAAAAAACTGTCTTGAATATAAGATGATGTTCTTGGTTAAAAAAAATGTTCGTGAATTCAGAAAATGTTCACAAATTGTAAAAAAATGTTCATGATTCCAAAGGAATGAACATTTTTTTTTGAATTTTTTGAACATATTTTGAACATCGATGAACAAATTTGGCATGTTATGAACATTTTTATTAATTTGAAGAACAATATTTGTGTTAGAGAAATTTTTTGGAAAAAAATATGAACAAAATTTGCATTCGATGAACATTTAAAAAAATGATAAACAAAATTTTAATTCAGTGAACAAGATTTGAATGTGATGAACAAAAATTTCAAAGAAAATATGTAAACCGATGAATATTTATTTAGTTTGATGAACGAACATTTTTTAAATCTCATGATTTTTTTTGGATTGTTGAACATTTTTTTTGCAAGGTTGAACATTTTTTGAATTTGATGAACAAAAAAAGTTGTTAACGAATTTGAAATAAAGAATGCCAAAAATAGTCAAAAAGTGAAGAAGAAGAAGAAAATGGAAAAAAGGGAAATAAAAACGGAAGGAAAAATTGAATATAAGGAAAAAAAAGTATAGAAAACATTAAAAAAACGGTTCTGGAAAGGTTCTAGAACCTTCCCAAAACAGGCTGAACCAAAGGAAGGGAAGCGAACTAGGCCGGCCTGATAACGGAAGGAAAGACGCACGGTGGGTACGCGCTACGGTGCTATGCGACGACCTTTTTAGATAATGCGGAATGTTTTATAAAATTGTGAACATATTTTTAGGAATGCAAACAAATTTTTGGTTCCCAAATTTTTTTGGAAAAAAGTGAATACATAATTTTGAATAATTCTAAAAATGTCTGAAAATCCGTTTTTTATTTTAGAATTTTTTGAAAATAAATAAAAAGAGAAGAAAGGAAGAAAACCCAGAAAATAGAGAACTAATAAATGGAAATAAAATAAAATAAAAAGTAAATAGAAAAATAAAAATAGGTAAAAAAACTTCTAGAAGATTGCCAAAGCCAGTAGAAACCGGCTTCAAACCTTCTAGAAACTTCCCAAAAACAGAACCAAAACACCCTATGCTTAGCGCTGAAATGGGTCAGCCCACTCAGTCACTCGCTCGCACGTCCTGTGTGAAGCGTCAGCAGTTGGGCGCAATGTGTCCTCATATAGGAAATTACCCCCTCGAGAGCGTGTCCAATGGACGTGCGTGAGGGCGCTCCAACTAGCACATGACACGCATTCGGTGGACCCAACAGAACACAATTTTTTTGCACGTGTTTCCCATAGTTTTACCATTAAAAAAAACTTAGTTGTGCTTGTGCTTTCGGTAACTGAAAACTATAGCTATGCTTCCTGAAAAGTGAAGAAACACAATTGTGCTTCCAAAAGGTGAAAAATCACAGGTGTAATTCCCAAAAGAAGTGAAAACCACATATAATCTTTTGGTTTCCCTTTTTTGTTGTGTTTTTCTATTTTTCCTTGTTATTTGGTTTTTAGATTTCAGTTTTCATATTTTTATGTTTCCTGCTTCTCTCGGGTTTTTACGGAAAAAATATCGTCCGAACCTATTAAAATGGGATATAGGTTTGAAGATATCGACATGAGAAATGCAACATGAAAATGGTTCATGATTTGGATGCATTGTTCAAGAGATAAAGCATTTTGTAAAAAAGAATAAACAAAAAATATAACGCTCGGGTTGCGACAAGTGGCACACATGCAGTGCCCACCCACCGTGCGATGTAGGCTGCGCGAATATGACATTATGCCGTTCCTCCTACACGGTGCCAATGCCAGGCGCAACTTCCCCCACGGCCAGCCACGGGTGGAGTCCGTCGACCCCGGGGTGCCCACGACACAGGAGATGCGGGAAGACCGGGAGGCCCGAGAGCGCCTCGAGGCGGAGCAAGCCCGCGAGGCTGCATGACATAGCTCCGTCGCCTCTACCCGAAGCGCGTCAAGGCGGACCGACGGCTATACAAGCAGTATAAGGCCTGTTGGAAATATGCCCTAGAGGCAATAATAAATGGTTATTATTATATTTCTTTGTTCACGGTAATTGTCTATTGTTCATGCTATAATCGTAATACATGTGTGAATACATAGACCATAACGTGTCCCTAGTAAGCCTCTAGTTGACTAGCTCGTTGCTCAACAGATAGTCATGGTTTCCTGACTATGGACATTGGATGTCATTGATAACGGGATCACATCATTAGGAGAATGATGTGATGGACAAGACCCAATCATAAGCATAGCCCAAAGATCGTGTAGTTCGTTTGCTAGAGCTTTTCCAATGTCAAGTATCTTCTCCTTAGACCATGAGATCGTGCAACTCCCGGATACCGTAGGAGTACTTTGGGTGTGCCAAACGTCACAACGTAACTGGGTGACTATAAAGGTACACTACGGGTATCTCCGAAAGTGTCTGTTGGGTTGGCACGGATCGAGACTGGGATTTGTCACTCCGTATGACGGAGAGGTATCTCTGGGCCCACTCGGTAATGCATCATCATAATGAGCTCAATGTGACTAAGGAGTTAGTCACGGGATCATGCATTGCGGTACGAGTAAAGAGACTTGCCGGTAACGAGATTGAACAAGGTATTGGGATACCGACGATCGAATCTCGGGCAAGTAACATACCGATTGACAAAGGGAATTGTATACGGGATTGATTGAATCCTCGACATCGTGGTTCATCCGATGAGATCATCGTGGAACATGTGGGAGCCAACATGGGTATCCAGATCCCGCTGTTGGTTATTGACCGGAGAGGCGTCTCGGTCATGTCTGCATGTCTCCCGAACCCGTAGGGTCTACACACTTAAGGTTCGGTGACGCTAGGGTTGTAGAGATATGAGTATGCGGAAACCCGAAAGTTGTTCGGAGTCCCGGATGAGATCCCGGACGTCACGAGGAGTTCCGGAATGGTCCGGAGGTGAAGAATTATATATAGGAAGTCAAGTTTCGGCCACCGGGAAAGTTTCGGGGGTCACCGGTATTGTACCGGGACCACCGGAAGGGTCCCGGGGGTCCACCGGGTGGGGCCACCTATCCCGGAGGGCCCCATGGGCTGAAGTGGGAAGGGAACCAGCCCTTAGTGGGCTGGGGCGCCCCCCATGGGCCTCCCCCTGCGCCTAGGGTTGGAAACCCTAGGGTGGGGGGGGCGCCCCACTTGCCTTGGGGGGCAAGTCTCCCCCCTGGCCGCCGCCCCCCCATCCAGATGGGTTCTGGCCGGCGCCCCCCCTCCCAGGGGGCCTATATAAAGGGGGGAGGGAGGGCAGAGTACTACAGCCTTTGGCGCCTCCCTCCTCCCCTGCAACACCTCTCCCTCTCGCAGAAGCTCGGCGAAGCCCTGCCGAGATCCCGCTACATCCACCACCACGCCGTCGTGCTGCTGGATCTCCATCAACCTCTCCTTCCCCCTTGCTGGATCAAGAAGGAGGAGAACGTCGCTGCTCCGTACGTGTGTTGAACGCGGAGGTGCCGTCCGTTCGGCACTCGGTCATCGGTGATTTGGATCACGGCGAGTACGACTCCATCAACCTCGTTCATTGGAACGCTTCCGCTCGCGATCTACAAGGGTATGTAGATGCACTCCTTTCCCCTCGTTGCTAGTATACTCCATAGATGGATCTTGGTGAGCGTAGGAAAATTTTAAAATTCTGCTACGATCCCCAACAGTGGCATCATGAGCCAGGCCTATGCGTAGTTACTATGCACGAGTAGAACACAAAGCAGTTGTGGGCGTAGATGTTGCCAATTCTTCTTGCCGCTACTAGTCTTATCTTGTTTCGGCGGTATTGTGGGATGAAGCGGCCCGGACCGACCTTACACGTACGCTTACGTGAGACAGGTTCCACCGACTGACATGCACTAGTTGCATAAGGTGGCTAGCGGGTGTCTGTCTCTCCCACTTTAGTCGGAACGGATTCGATGAAAAGGGTCCTTATGAAGGGTAAATAGAAATTGGCACATCACGTTGTGGTTTTACGTAGGTAAGAAACGTTCTTGCTAGAAACCTATTCAAGCCACGTAAAAACTTGCAACAACAATTAGAGGACGTCTAACTTGTTTTTGCAGCATGTGCTATGTGATGTGATATGGCCAGAAGATGTGATGAATGATATATGTGATGTATGAGATTGATCATATTCTTGTAATAGGAATCACGACTTGCATGTCGATGAGTATGACAACCGGCAGGAGCCATAGGAGTTGTCTTTATTATTTTGTATGACCTGCGTGTCATTGAATAACGCCATGTAAATTACTTTACTTTATTGCTAAACGCGTTAGCCATAGAAGTAGAAGTAATCGTTGGCGTGACAACTTCATGAAGACACAATGATGGAGATCATGGTGTCATGCCGGTGACGAAGATGATCATGGTGCCCCGAAGATGGAGATCAAAGGAGCAAAATGATATTGGCCATATCATGTCACTATTTGATTGCATGTGATGTTTATCATGTTTTGCATCTTATTTGCTTAGAACGACGGTAGTAAGTAAGATGATCCCTTATAATAATTTCAAGAAAGTGTTCACCCTAACTGTGCACCGTTGCGAAGGTTCGTTGTTTCGAAGCACCACGTGATGATCGGGTGTGATAGATTCTAACGTTCGCATACAACGGGTGTTGACGAGCCTAGCATGTACAGACATGGCCTCGGAACACACGCAATACACTTAGGTTGACTTGACGAGCCTAGCATGTACAGACATGGCCTCGGAACACGGAGGACCGAAAGGTCGAGCATGAGTCGTATAGAAGATACGATCAACATGGAGATGTTCACCGATCTTGACTAGTCCGTCTCACGTGATGATCGGACACGGCCTAGTTAACTCGGATCATGTTTCACTTAGATGACTAGAGGGATGTCTATCTGAGTGGGAGTTCATTGAATAATTTGATTATATGAACTTAATTATCATGAACTTAGTCTAAAATCTTTACAATATGTCTTGTAGATCAAATGGCCCACGTTGTCCTCAACTTCAACGCGTTCCTAGAGAAAACCAAGCTGAAAGATGATGGCAGCAACTATACGGACTGGGTCCGGAACCTGAGGATCATCCTCATAGCAGCCAAGAAAGATTATGTCCTAGAAGCACCGCTAGGTGAAGCACCAATCCCAGAGAACCAAGACGTTATGAACGCTTGGCAATCACGTGCTGATGATTACTCCCTCGTTCAGTGCGGCATGCTTTACAGCTTAGAACCGGGGCTCCAAAAGCGTTTTGAGAAGCATGGAGCATATGAGATGTTCGAAGAGCTGAAAATGGTTTTCCAAGCTCATGCCCGGGTCGAGAGATATGAAGTCTCCGACAAGTTCTTCAGCTGTAAAATGGAGGAGAATAGTTCTGTTAGTGAGCACATACTCAGA
The DNA here is from genome assembly GCF_018294505.1 of Triticum aestivum. NCBI lineage: Eukaryota > Viridiplantae > Streptophyta > Magnoliopsida > Poales > Poaceae > Triticum > Triticum aestivum. The sequence goes on from NC_057802.1 coordinate 375,552,051, forward strand.
ATGTCTGGGTTACACAACCGCTTGTCTCAGCTGGGAGTTAATCTCCCGGATGACGCGGTCATTGACAGAATCCTTCAGTCGCTTCCACCAAGCTACAAGAGCTTTGTGATGAACTTCAATATGCAGGGGATGGAAAAGACCATTCCTGAGGTATATTCGATGCTGAAATCAGCGGAGGTGGAGATCAGAAAAGAACATCAAGTGTTGATGGTGAATAAAACCACTAAGTTCAAGAAGGGCAAGGGTAAGAAGAACTTCAAGAAGGACGGCAAGGGAGTTGCCGCGCCCGGTAAGCCAGTTGCCGGGAAGAAGTCAAAGAATGGACCCAAGCCTGAGACTGAGTGCTTTTATTGCAAGGGAAGTGGTCACTGGAAGCGGAACTGCCCCAAATACTTAGCGGACAAGAAGGCCGGCAACACCAAAGGTATATGTGATATACATGTAATTGATGTGTACCTTACCAGTACTCGTAGTAGCTCCTGGGTATTTGATACCGGTGCGGTTGCTCATATTTGTAACTCAAAACAGGAACTGCGGAATAAACGGAGACTGGCAAAGGACGAGGTGACGATGCGCGTCGGGAATGGTTCCAAGGTCGATGTGATCGCCGTCGGCACGCTACCTCTGCATCTACCTACGGGATTAGTTTTAAACCTCAATAATTGTTATTTAGTGCCAGCTTTGAGCATGAACATTGTATCTGGATCTCGTTTAATTCGAGATGGCTACTCATTTAAATCCGAGAATAATGGTTGTTCTATTTATTTGAGAGATATGTTTTATGGTCATGCCCCGCTGGTCAATGGTTTATTCTTGATGAATCTCGAACGTGATGTTACACATATTCATAGTGTGAATACCAAAAGATGTAAAGTTGATAACGATAGTCCCACATACTTGTGGCACTGCCGCCTTGGTCACATTGGTGTCAAGCGCATGAAGAAGCTCCATGCAGATGGACTTTTGGAGTCTCTTGATTACGAATCATTTGACACGTGCGAACCATGCCTCATGGGTAAGATGACCAAGACTCCGTTCTCCGGAACAATGGAGCGAGCAACCAACTTATTGGAAATCATACATACCGATGTGTGCGGTCCAATGAGTGTTGAGGCTCGCGGAGGATATCGTTATGTTCTCACTCTCACTGATGATTTAAGTAGATATGGGTATGTCTACCTAATGAAACACAAGTCTGAAACCTTTGAAAAGTTCAAGGAATTTCAGAGTGAGGTTGAGAATCAACGTGACAGAAAAATAAAATTCTTACGATCAGATCGTGGTGGAGAATATTTAAGTCACGAATTTGGTGCGCACTTAAGGAAATGTGGAATCGTTTCACAACTCACGCCGCCTGGAACACCTCAGCGAAACGGTGTGTCCGAACGTCGTAATCGCACTCTATTGGATATGGTGCGATCTATGATGTCTCTTACCGATTTACCGCTCTCATTTTGGGGCTATGCTTTAGAGACTGCCGCATTCACTTTAAATAGGGCTCCGTCGAAATCCGTTGAGACGACACCGTATGAATTATGGTTTGGGAAGAAACCTAAGCTGTCGTTTCTAAAAGTTTGGGGATGCGATGCTTATGTCAAGAAACTTCAACCTGAAAAGCTCGAACCCAAGTCGGAGAAATGCGTCTTCATAGGATACCCTAAGGAAACTATTGGGTATACCTTCTACCTCAGATCCGAAGGCAAGATCTTCGTTGCCAAGAACGGGTCCTTTCTGGAGAAAGAGTTTCTCTCGAAGGAAGTAAGTGGGAGGAAAGTGGAACTTGATGAGGTGATAGTCACCCCTTCCGTACCGGAAAGTAGCGCAGCGCGGGAAGATGTTCCTGTGGTGCCTACACCGACTGGGGAGGAAGTTAATGATGATGATCATGAAGCTTCGGATCAAGTTACTACTGAACTTCGTAGGTCCACAAGGACACGTTCCGCACCAGAGTGGTACGGCAACCCTGTCCTGGAAATCATGTTGTTAGACAACGGTGAACCTTCGAACTATGAAGAAGCGATGGCGGGCCCGGATTCCGACAAATGGCTAGAAGCCATGAAATCCGAGATAGGATCCATGTATGAAAACGAAGTATGGACTTTGACTGACTTGCCCGATGATCGGCGAGCCATAGAAAACAAATGGATCTTTAAGAAGAAGACAGACGCGGATGGTAATGTGACCATCTATAAGGCTCGACTTGTCGCTAAGGGTTATCGACAAGTTCAAGGGGTTGACTACGATGAGACTTTCTCACCCGTAGCGAAGCTGAAGTCCGTCCGAATCATGTTAGCAATTGCCGCATACTATGATTATGAGATATGGCAGATGGACGTCAAAACGGCATTCCTTAATGGCTTCCTTAAGGAAGAATTGTATATGATGCAGCCGGAAGGTTTTGTCGATCCTAAGAATGCTAACAAAGTATGCAAGCTCCAGCGCTCAATCTATGGGCTGGTGCAAGCATCTCGGAGTTGGAACATTCGCTTTGATGAGATGATCAAAGCGTTTGGGTTTACACAGACTTATGGAGAAGCCTGTGTTTACAAGAAAGTGAGTGGGAGCTCTGTAGCATTTCTCATATTATATGTGGATGACATACTATTGATGGGAAATGATATAGAATTCTTGGAAAGTATAAAGGCCTATTTGAATAAGTGTTTTTCAATGAAGGACCTTGGAGAAGCTGCTTATATATTAGGCATCAAGATCTATAGAGATAGATCAAGACGCCTCATTGGTCTTTCACAGAGTACGTACCTTGACAAGATATTGAAGAAGTTCAATATGGATCAGTCCAAGAAGGGGTTCTTGCCTGTATTGCAAGGTGTGCAATTGAGCACGGCTCAATGCCCGACCACGGCAGAAGATAGAGAAAAGATGAGTGTCATCCCCTATGCCTCGGCCATAGGGTCTATTATGTATGCCATGCTGTGTACCAGACCTGATGTAAACCTTGCCGTAAGTTTGGTAGGAAGGTACCAAAGTAATCCCGGCATGGAACACTGGACAGCGGTCAAGAATATCCTGAAGTACCTGAAGAGGACTAAGGATATGTTTCTCGTTTATGGAGGTGACGAAGAGCTCGTCGTAAAGGGTTACGTCGACGCTAGCTTCGACACAGATCTGGATGACTCGAAGTCACAAACCGGATACGTGTATATTTTGAATGGAGGAGCAGTAAGCTGGTGCAGTTGCAAGCAAAGCGTCGTGGCGGGATCTACATGTGAAGCGGAGTACATGGCAGCCTCGGAGGCAGCACAGGAAGCAGTCTGGATGAAGGAGTTCATTACCGACCTAGGGGTGATTCCCAATGCGTCGGGCCCGATGACTCTCTTCTGTGACAACACTGGAGCTATTGCCCTTGCCAAGGAGCCCAGGTTTCACAGGAAGACCAGGCATATCAAGCGTCGCTTCAACTCCATTCGTGAAAGTGTTCAAAATGGAGACATAGATATTTGTAAAGTACATACGGACCTGAATGTAGCAGATCCGTTGACTAAACCTCTCCCTAGAGCAAAACATGATCAACACCAGGACGCAATGGGTGTTCGATTCATCACAATGTAACTAGATTATTGACTCTAGTGCAAGTGGGAGACTGTTGGAAATATGCCCTAGAGGCAATAATAAATGGTTATTATTATATTTCTTTGTTCATGGTAATTGTCTATTGTTCATGCTATAATTGTGTTATCCGGAAATCGTAATACATGTGTGAATACATAGACCGCAACGTGTCCCTAGTAAGCCTCTAGTTGACTAGCTCGTTGATCAACAGATAGTCATGGTTTCCTGACTATGGACATTGGATGTCATTGATAACGGGATCACATCATTAGGAGAATGATGTGATGGACAAGACCCAATCCTAAGCATAGCTCAAAGATCGTGTAGTTCGTTTGCTAGAGCTTTTCCAATGTCAAGTATCTTCTCCTTAGACCATGAGATCGTGCAACTCCCGGATACCGTAGGAGTACTTTGGGTGTGCCAAACGTCACAACGTAACTGGGTGACTATAAAGGTACACTACGGGTATCTCCGAAAGTGTCTGTTGGGTTGGCACGGATCGAGACTGGGATTTGTCACTCCGTATGACGGAGAGGTATCTCTGGGCCCACTCGGTAATGCATCATCATAATGAGCTCAATGTGACTAAGGAGTTAGTCACGGGATCATGCATTGCGGTACGAGTAAAGAGACTTGCCGGTAACGAGATTGAACAAGGTATTGGGATACCGACGATCGAATCTCGGGCAAGTAACATACCGATTGACAAAGGGAATTGTATACGGGATTGATTGAATCCTCGACATCGTGGTTCATCCGATGAGATCATCGTGGAACATGTGGGAGCCAACATGGGTATCCAGATCCCGCTGTTGGTTATTGACCGGAGAGGCGTCTCGGTCATGTCTGCATGTCTCCCGAACCCGTAGGGTCTACACACTTAAGGTTCGGTGACGCTAGGGTTGTAGAGATATGAGTATGCGGAAACCCGAAAGTTGTTCGGAGTCCCGGATGAGATCCCGGACGTCACGAGGAGTTCCGGAATGGTCCGGAGGTGAAGAATTATATATAGGAAGTCAAGTTTCGGCCACCGGGAAAGTTTCGGGGGTCACCGGTATTGTACCGGGACCACCGGAAGGGTCCCGGGGGTCCACCGGGTGGGGCCACCTATCCCGGAGGGCCCCATGGGCTGAAGTGGGAAGGGAACCAGCCCTTAGTGGGCTGGGGCGCCCCCCATGGGCCTCCCCCTGCGCCTAGGGTTGGAAACCCTAGGGTGGGGGGGGGGCGCCCCACTTGCCTTGGGGGGCAAGTCTCCCCCCTGGCCGCCGCCCCCCATCCAGATGGGTTCCTGGCCGGCGCCCCCCCTCCCAGGGGGCCTATATAAAGGGGGGAGGGAGGGCAACAGTACTACAGCCTTTGGCGCCTCCCTCCTCCCCTGCAACACCTCTCCCTCTCGCAGAAGCTCGCCGAAGCCCTGCCGAGATCCCGCTACATCCACCACCACGCCGTCGTGCTGCTGGATCTCCATCAACCTCTCCTTCCCCCTTGCTGGATCAAGAAGGAGGAGAACGTCGCTGCTCCGTACATGTGTTGAACGCAGAGGTGCCGTCCGTTCGGCACTCGGTCATCGGTGATTTGGATCACGGCGAGTACGACTCCATCAACCTCGTCCATTGGAACGCTTCCGCTCGCGATCTACAAGGGTATGTAGATGCACTCCTTTCCCCTCGTTGCTAGTATACTCCATAGATGGATCTTGGTGAGCGTAGGAAAATTTTAAAATTCTGCTACGATCCCCAACAGGTGACGAGGGCCACAACCATCTCATCAGAGGGCTTACCGAATCATACTGGGAGATGATCAAGAACGAGAGCGATAGTGAGTAGTTTTCGTAAGTTTTTATGCAATCTAGCCAAATTTCATTTAATTTATGTAAAATATTTGGAATCAATCTAGATGTAGTAGTTTGAACCAGATTTACACCGAATTTGTGTTGATTTTTTACTCCGCTAAGTTTAAGAGATTAGTTAAAATGACACATTTTTAGAGGAGCAAATATACTCGTCTAAAGAATACTCAGTTGCATCCTCCTCTGAACCATAGATGATTGGTTAGAGATTTCCTTGCAGCATCTACAACTGGGCTCCTCACCCTCCTCTATAAGTCCTGGCGGAAAGCCCGACCAGTGACCGATAACAAGAACGCGACCTAACCAGGCGCCTCAAACCGTCCCTATATGCCCGTGCTGACCGGCACCCCTCATATCCAAGCTAAATCTAGGGCGGATATGGGGAGTACCGGACACGCACATGTCCACGCTGGCCTGCCCCGACTGAAAGAAATATGCCCTAGAGGCAATAATAAATTTGTTATTTTATATTTCCTTATATCATGATAAATGTTTATTATTCATGCTAGAATTGTATTAACCGGAAACTTGATACATGTGTGGATACATAGATAAAACACCGTGTCCTAGTAAGCCTCTACTAGACTAGCTCGTTAATCAAAGATGGTTAAGTTTCCTAACCATAGACATGTGTTTTCATTTGATGAACGGGATCACATCATTAGGAGAATGATGTGATGGACAAGACCCATCCATTAGCTTAGCATAATGATCGTTAAGTTTTATTGCTATTGCTTTCTTCATGACTTATACATATTCCTTTGACTATGAGATTATGCAACTCCCGGATACCGAAGGAATACCTTGTGTGCTATCAAACATCACAACATAACTGGGTGATTATAAAGATGCTCTACAGGTATCTCCGAAGGTGTTTGTTGGGTTGGCATAGATCGAGATTAGGATTTGTCACTCCGAGTATCGGAGAGGTATCTCTGGGCCCTCTCGGTAATGCACATCATGATAAGCCTTGCAAGCAATGTGACTAATGAGTTAGTTGCGGGATGATGCATTACGAAACGAGTAAAGAGACTTGCCGGTAACGAGATTGAACTAGGTATGAGGATACCGACGATCGAATCTCGGGCAAGTAACATACCGATGACAAAGGGAATAACGTATGTTGTCATAACGGTTCGACCGATAAAGATCTCCGTAAAATATGTGGGAGCCAATATGAGCATCCAGGTTTCGCTATTGGTTATTGACCGGAGAGGTGTCTCGGTCATGTCTACATAGTTCTCGAACCCGTAGGGTCCGCATGCTTAACGTTCGATGACGATTTGTATTGAGTTATGTGTTTTGGTGACCAAAGATTGTTCGGAGTCCCAGATGAGATCACAGATATGGAGAGGAGTCTCGAAGTGGTCGAGAGGTAAAGATTGATATATTGGACGATAGTATTCGGACATCAGAATGGTTCCGGAGCATTTCAGATATTTATCAGAGTACCGGGAGGTTACCGGAACCCCCCGGGGAAAGTAATGGGCCATAGGGGAGAGAGAGGGCAGCCCACAAGGGGTGGTGCCCCCCCATGGGCAGTCCGAATTGGACAAGGGGAAGGGGGCGCCCCCCCTTTCCTTCTCCTTGTCCTCTCCTTCCCCCTTTCCCCCTCCGAAAGAAGGAAGGGGGGGGGGCGATTAGGACTAGGAGTGCTAGTGGGTTTCCCCCCACTTGGCGTGCCCCCTAGGGCCGGCCTCCTCCCCTCTCCTCCTTTATATACGTGGGCAGGGGGCACCCAAAAGCAGATCAATTGTTTGTTAGCCATGTGCGGTGCCCCCCTCCACCATTTACTCCTCCGGTCATATTGTCGTAGAGCTTAGGCGAAGCCCTACGCGGATCACATCACCATCACCATCACCACGCCATCGTGCTGACGAAAATCTCCCTCGACACTTTGCTGGATCAAGATCCGAGGGACATCATCAAGCTGAACGTGTGTTGAACTCGGAGGTGCCGTATGTTCGGTACTTGATCAGTTGAATCGCGAAGACGTTCGACTACATCAACCGCATTAATCTATACGCTTCCACTTTCGGTCTACGAGGGTACGTGGACACACTCTTCCCCTCTCGTTGCTATGCATCTCCTAGATAAATCTTGCGTGATCATAGAATTTTTTTGAAATTGCATGCTATGTTCCGTCGATCAATAGCTCGCGAACTTAGTCTTGATAGTATTTGCAAATTATGTTGTAGATCAATAGCTCGCGATGTAGCTCCCCATTTATTTTTGATATGTTCCTAGAGAAAAAATAAGTTGAAAGATGATATATAGTAGCAATGATGCGGACTGGGTCCGTGATCTGAGGATTATCCTCATTGCTGCACAGAAGAATTATGTCCTTGATGCACCGCTAGGTGACAAATCGATTGCAGGAGCAAATGCAGACGTTATGAACGTTTGGCAAGCTTGATATGATAACAACTTGATAGTTTAGTGCACCATGCTTTACGGCTTAGAATCGGGGCTTCAAAGACGTTTTGAACGCCACAGAGCATATGAGATGTTCCTAGAGCTGAAATTGGTATTTCAAGACTCATGCCCGTGTCAAGAGGTATGATACCTTTGACAAGTACTTTGCCTACAAGATGGAGGAGAATAGCTCAAGTGAGCATGTGCTCAGAATGTCTGGGTACTACAATCACTTGAATCAAGTGGGAGTTAATCTTCCACATAAGATAGTGATTGACAATCTCTAGCCAATATCACCAAGCTACTAGAACTTTGTGATGAACTATAATATGCAAGGGATGATGAAAATGATTCCCGGGCTCTTCGCGATGCTGAAATCGGCGAAGGTAGAAATCAAGAAAGAGCATCAAGTGTTGATGATTAACAAGACCACTAGTTTCAAGAAAAAAGGGCAAGGGAAAGAAAGGGAACTTCAAGAAGAATGGCAAGCAAGTTGCCGCTCCCGTGAGGAAGCCCAAAGTTGGACCTAAGCCTGAAACTGAGTGCTTCTACTGCAAAGGGAATGGTCACTAGAAGCGGAACTACCCTGAATACTTGGCAGATAAGAAGGATGGCAAAGTGAACAAAGGTATATTTTATATATAGATTATTGATGTGTATGATACATCTCCAACGTATCTATAATTTATGAAGTATTCATGCCATGTTTACAACAATTTTTATATGGTTTTGGTATGATTTGCATGGAACTAACCCAGACTGACGCTGTTTTCAGCAGAACTACCGTGGTGTTGTTTTTTGTGCAGAAATGAAAGTTCTCCAAATGAGCTGAAACTTTTTGACGATTTTTTTGGAACAAAAGAGACCCCCCGAAGCTTCGTGGGAGGTCCAGAAGAGCCACAAGGAGGGCACAACCCACCAGGGCGCGCTTGGTGGGCCTGGCTCGCCCCGGTGGGTTGTGCTCACCTCGAGGCCCATCTTCGCGTGAAGCCGACGCCAAAAAATCCTATAAATAGAGAAACCATTATAAATAACCCTAGATAAGAAGTTCCGCCGCCACAGGCCTCTGTAGCCACCGAAAACTAATCTAGACCCTTTCCGGCACCCTGCCGGAGGGGAAATCATCTCCGGTGGCCATCTTCATCATACCGGCGGCCACCACGATGAGGAGGGAGTGGTCCACCCTCGGGGCTGACGGTTTGTACCAGTAGCTATGTGTTTAATCTCTCTCTCTCTCGTGTTATTGAGATGTCACGATCTTGATGTATCGCGGGCTTTGTTAATATAGTCGGATCATATATATGGTGTTTTCCTCTTTCTATCTTGTTGTGATGAATTGAGTTTTTCTCTTTGAGATTTCTTTGTTATCGGATTGAATACTTTTATGGATTTGAGAACACTTGATATATGTCTTGCAATTGAATACTCGTGGTGACAGTGGGGTACCGTATTGATTCACTTGATATATGTTTTGGCACTCAACTCGCGGATTCCCGAGGTGACATTGGGGTAATCTATGCATAGGGGTTGATGCACGTTCTTGTCTTTGTTTCTCCGGTAGAAATATTGGGCCACTCTTTAAAGTTCTTTGTGTTGGATTGAGTATTATGAATATGAATTTGCTTTGGTGTTATTTTAGTACGGACTCTAGGATAGATCGAACAGAAAGAATAGATTTGTGTTATTTTAGTACGAACTCTTGAATAGATCGAACGGAAAGAATAGCTTTGAGGTGGTTTCGTACCCTACAAACAATTTATTCTTATGTTATTCGCTAGGTAGGAACTTTGGAATGATTCTTCGTTGCATGTTGAGGGATGGTTATATGATCCAATTATATTAGCACTGTTGAGAGATTGCACTAGCGAAAGTACGGACCCTAGGCCTCATTTTCAAGCATTGCAATACCGTTTTTGTGCCTGTTTACTAATTGCTACCTTGCTGTTTTTATTTATTCAGATTATAAAAATATATTTATACGATCAATATTACACTTTTATCACCATCTTTTCACCGAACTAGTGCACCTATACAATTTGCCATTGTATTGGGTGTGTTGGGGACACAAGAGATTTCTTGTATTTGATTGCAGGGTTGTTTGAGAGAGACCATCTTCATCCTACGCCTCCCACAGATTGATAAACCTTAGGTCTTCCACTTGAGGGAAAATTGCTACTGTCCTACAAAACTCTACGCTTGGAGACCCAACACGGTCTACAAGAATAAAGTTGCATAGTAGACATCAAGCTCTTTTCTGGCGCCGTTGCCAGGGAGGTGAGTGCTTGAAGGTATATCTTTAGATCTTGCAATTGAGTCTTTTAGTTTCTTGTTTAATCACTAGTTTGGTTTACAAAAAGAAAACTAAAAAATGGAATTGAGGTTGCATCATATTATTGATCATCTTTATAATATCTTTCTTGAAAATGATGGTTCGGAAAATTGTGCTAAATTGTTAGAAGAAGAAGTCAATAAAATGTTTGGCACAAAATATTTAAATGATGAGCATGATTTCAATGTTGTTAGTATGAATTCTTTGAATATCCATGATGCTAATGATATGCAAAGTTACAAGCTTGGGGATGCTATATTTGATGAAGATGATATTTTTACTCCCCCAAGTTTTGATGAGAAAATTTATTATGATGAAAGCATGCCTCCTATTCATGATGATTATATTGATGAAAGTGGGTTTGGAAGAGTGTCAAATCTAGGTTAATGATCCCACTATTTTGGAGGGTGTTGAATCTTATTTTTATAATTATGAAAGTGGATTTGGAGAGGTCATGACTTTATTTAATGATGAATCCACTATTTCGGAAGAGGTTTCAATTGATTATTATGAGAACATGGTTGCTATCTATGATGATTATTGTGATGGCATATATGTTATAGAGAATAATTATAAGCATGAAACTTGTCATCATGATTTTTATTTTCAATTCCATGATAGTTATTTTGTTGAGTTTGCTCCCACTACTATTCATGAGAATAAATTTGCTTATGTGGAGAGTAATAAAATTTCTATGCTTATGCATCATGAAAAGAATGCTTTATGTGATAGATATGTTGTTGAATTCATTCATGATGCTACTGAAAATTATAATGAGGGAGGAACATATGCTTGTAGGAATTGCAGTAATATCAAGTTTCCCTTCTATGTGTTGAAAATCTTGAAGTTATGTTTGTTTTGCCTTCCTATGCTAGATGATTCTTGTTCCCATGAATTATTTTCTTACAAAATCCCTATAAATAGGAAGTGGTTTAGACTTAAATGTGCTAGTCATATGCTTCATGATGCTCTCTTTGTGTTTGAATTCTTATCTTTTACGTGAGCATCATTGAAATCATCATGCCTAGCTAAAAGGCATTAAAGAAAAGTGCTTGTTGGGAGACAACCCAACACTTTTACCTACTGTTTTTGTGTGTTCAAATGATTATGCTACTGTATTGATCATGTTTTATTGCTTTTGTTTCAATAAAGTGCCAAGTAAAGCCTTTGGGATCATGTTGGGTGATAGTTGTTTTGATCTTGCTGAAAAACAGAAACTTTTGCGCTCACGAAAATAATTCTCATTTTTAATGGAAGAGTAATTTTGAGTTGATTCTTTTTGCAGAATATTAATATACAAATTTCTCATGTGGTCCTAAGTTTTCAGAATTTTTGGAGTAGCATAAGTATGGTTGGAGTACAGATTACTACAGACTATTCTGTTTTTGACAGATTCTGTTTTCAATGCATAGTTTCCTTGTTTTCTAGTTTCTATGGCTTATATTGCTCAATATAAATTGTGGAAATGATATGCTACAGTAGGCATTGTGTGGAAACAATTATTAATGTTGTCTTTGACAGTACCAAAGTGAAATGGTTTGCTCTTTATCATACTAACCTATCTCACGAAGTTCCGTTAAGTTTTGTGTGATTGAAGTTTTCAAATTTTGGGTGAGATGTCGATATGAGGAGAATAAGGAGTGACAAGACCCTAAGCTTGGGGATGCCTAAGGCACCCCAAGGTAATATTCAAGTAAGATCCAAGCAACTAAGCTTGGGGATGCCCCGGAAGGCATCCCCTCTTTCGTTTCCAACATTATCGGTAACCTCACTTGGAGCTATGTTTTCATTCGTCACATGATATGTGTTTTGCTTGGAGCGTCAATTTATTTTGTTAGGATTTGCTTTCTGTTATTTAGAATAATGTTTTGCATCTTTTATTTCAATAAAAGTGGCAATGATAGCCTTTGCCATGCTTATTTTGCAAGTATACATGTTGCTGTTTGAAAACAGAAAGTTTATCGCTGTTGCAAAAATTCCCAAGAAAAGTCAGAATGTGATAAAATGTTGAAACTTTTTGCAAAATAAGATCTGATAAATTTTCTACAGGGTGGTAAATTTTCATAATCTTTGGAGTTTAAGAAGTATTGATAGTCTTGCATTCTTTACAGACTGTACTGTTTTGGCAGATTGCTGTTATGTTTGCATATGTTTGCTTGTTTAATGATTCTATTTGAGGATAGGAGTATTAAATACGCAGAGGCATTTAGTATGCAATGTCAAATAATAATTTTAGTGATTTGCTACAGTAGAGAATTATAATGTTTTTGCATTGGTTTATACTAACTTATCTCACGAGTTCTTGTTGAGTTTTGTGTGGATGAAGCTTTTGAGATTTAGGAAAACCGTGATATGAGAGGAAATAAGGAGACGCAAAAGCTCAAGATTGGGGATGCCCAAGACACCCCAAGATAATATTTCAAGAAGTCTCAAGCATCTAAGCTTGGGGATGCCCCGGTAGGCATCCCACCTTTCGTCTTCAACAATTATCGGTTAGTATCGGTTGAGCCTAAGTTTTTGCTTCTTCACATGATGTGTGCTATTCTTGGAATTGCATTTTGTTTTGTTTTTGCTTTATGTTTTAATAAAATACTTAGATGTGAAAGTTTTTAAATAAAATAGAGTCCTCAAATAGTTGCCAGGGAGGCTAAGTAAGCGGCACTCACATCCTGTCAACGAAGCTCTTTTCTATGGAATTGCTCTAGTGCTTAACTTACATATTTTTTAGCACGGTGTGCTTTAGTATTTTTGAAGAAATTCTCTATTGCTTCACTTAAATTAATTTGAGAGAAAGAGATATTATGCTCATGATCTTCACTTATATTTGTTTGAGCTTATCAAAAGCAATACATGAAAATTAGTTCCAAAGTGATAGATATCCAAGAAGGATATAATAAAAACTTTCATGAAGATCATTGGACAAAATAAACTTGATTCCTTGTAATAGTTTTAAGATATGATGATGTGATATGTGAGTCATGTTGATGAGTAATTATGCTTTAGTAAGAATATTGGTGTTAAGGTTTGTGATTCCCTTTGCAAGCATGAAAGTCAATAGTTGTGCAATGAAATTACATCCTACTTGTGGTACATTATTCGGTGTTAATTATGCTCAATGCTCGCTTATGATATTATTCGTTTCTTGGTTGGTCGCTTCACAATCTTTTGCTAGCCTTCATTTTGCACTAAGTATGATCACTACTTGTGCATCCAAAATCCTTTAAACCAGTTTTGCCACATGAGTCCACTATACCTACCCATATGCGGTATTCTTTTGCCGTTCTAAGAAAATTTGTATGTGCCATCTCTAATTTTCAAATAAATTTCTCTTTTGTGTGCTCGTACCGCTCGCGAGGCGGTGAGGGGTGGCCAATATTTTCCATGCTAGATGTGTTATTCTCACGATGAGTGTTTATTCACTTGTCATTGCACGAGAGTAAGGGAAAGGTATTAGGGATGCCCAGTCCCGAAATGAAAAATGAATTTACTTTATGTTGTCAAATAATAAATGCTGGGGAACGCAGTATTTCAAATTTTTTACCTACGATCACGCAAGATCTATCTATGTGATGCATAGCAACGAGCGGGAGAGTGTGTCCACGTAACCTCGTAGACTGAAAGCGGAAGCGTTAAGTAACGCGGTTGATGTAGTCGAACGTCTTCGCGATCCAACCGATCAAGTACCGAACGCACGACACCTCCGCGATCTACACACGTTCAGCTCGGTGACGTCCCTCGAACTCTTGATCCAGCTGAGGCCGAGGGAGAGTTCCATCAGCATGACGGCGTGGTGACGGTGTTGATGAAGTTACCGACGCAGGGCTTCACCTAAACACTACAACGATATGACCGAGGTGGAAATCTATGGAGGGGGGCACCGCACACGGCTAAGATCAACTTTGATGTCTTCTAGGGTGCCCCCCTCCCCACGTATATAAAGGAGGGAGGGGGAGGCCGGCCGGCCCTCATAGGTGCGCCAAGGGGGGAGGAATCCTCCTCCTAGTAGGAGTAGGACTCCCCCCTTTCCTAGTCCTACTAGGAGAAGAAGGAAGGAGGGGGAAAGAGAAGGAAGGAGGGGGCGCCGCCCCTCCCCCTAGTCCAACTCGGACTAGGCCCATGGGGGGGTGCGGCCAGCCCCTCTCTCTCTCCCCAAGGCCCAATAAGGCCCGTTACTTCTCCGGTGGTTCCAATAACCCTTCCGGCACTCCGATATTTATCCGGTGACCCCCGGAACTCTTCCAGTGTCCGAATAACATCATCCAATATATCATTATTTATGTCTCGACCATTTTGAGACTCCTCATCATGTCCGTGATCACATCCGGGACTCCGAACTACCTTCGGTACATCAAAACATATAAACTCATAATACCGATCGTCATCGAATGTTTCAGTGTGCGGACCCTACGGGTTCGAGAACTATGTAGACATGACCGAGACTCATCTCCGGTTAATAACCAATAGCGAAACCTGGATGCTCATATTGGCTCCCACATATTCTACGAAGATCTTTATCGGTCAAACCGCAGAACAACATATGTTGTTCCCTTTGTCATCGGTATGTTACTTGCCCGAGATTCGATCGTCGGTATCTCAATACCTAGTTCAATCTCGTTACCGGCAAGTCTCTTTACTCGTTCCGTAATGCATCATCCCGTAAATAACTCATTAGTCACATTGCTTGCAAGGCTTATAGTGATGTGCATTATCGAGAGGGCCCAGAGATACCTCTCCGACAATCGAAGTGAAAAATCCTAATCTCGATCTATGCCAACTCAACAAACACCATCGGAGACACCTGTAGAGCATCTTTATAATCACCCTATTACGTTGTGACGTTTGATAGCACACTAAGTGTTCCTCCGGTATTCGGGAGTTGCATAATCTCATAGTCATAGGAACATGTATAAGTCATGAAGAAAGCAATAGCAACAAACTAAATGATCATCGTGCTAAGCTAACGGATGGGTCTTGTCAATCACATCATTCTCTAATGATGTGATCCCATTAATCAAATGACAACTCATGTCTATGGTTAGGAAACTTAACCATCTTTGATTAACGAGCTAGTCAAGTAGAGGCATACTAGTGACACT
The DNA here is from genome assembly GCF_018294505.1 of Triticum aestivum. Lineage (NCBI taxonomy): Eukaryota > Viridiplantae > Streptophyta > Magnoliopsida > Poales > Poaceae > Triticum > Triticum aestivum. The sequence goes on from NC_057802.1 coordinate 375,567,310, forward strand.
CTATTTGTCTATGTATTCACACATGTACTAAGTTTTCGGTTAATACAATTCTAACATGAATAATAAACATTTATAATGAAATAAGGAAATAAATAATAAGTTTATTATTGCCTCTAGGGCATATTTCCTTCAGTCTCCCACTTGCACTAGAGTCAATAATCCAGTTCACATCGCCATGTGATTTAACACCAGTAGTTCACATCACCATGTGATTAACACCCATAGTTCACACCGCCATGTGACCAACACTCAAACGGTTTACTAGAGTCAGTAATCTAGTTCACATCGCCATGTGATTAACACCCAAAGAGTACTAAGGTGTGATCTTGTTTTGCTTGTGAGAGAAGTTTAGTCAACGGGTCTACCAAATTCAGATCCGTATGTATTTTGCAAATTTCTATGTCTACAATGCTCTGCACGGAGCTATTCTAGCTAATTGCTCCCACTTTCAATATGTATCCAGATTGAGACTTAGATTCATCCGGATCGATGTCAAAACTTGCATCGACGTAACCCTTTACGACAAACTTTTTGTCACCTCCATAACCGAGAAACATATCCTTATTCTACTAAGGATAATTTTGACCGGTGTCTAGTGATCCACTCCTGGATCACTATTGTACCCTCTTGCCAAAGTCATGGTGAGGTACACAATAGGTCTGGTACACAACATAGCATACTTCATAGAACCTATGACTGAGGCATAGGGAATGACTTTTCGTTCTCCTTCTATTTTCTGCCGTGGTCAGGTTTTTGAGTCTTTACTCAACTTCACACCTTGCAACACAGGCAAGAACTCCTTCTTTGACTGTTCCATTTTGAAAAACTTGTCAAGGTATGTACTCATTGAAAAAACTTATCAAGCGTCTTGATCTATCTCTACAGATCTTGATGCTCAATATGTAAGCAGCTTCACCAAGGTCTTTCTTTGAAAAACTCCTTTCAAACACTCCTTTATGCTTTCCAGAAAATTCTACATCATTTCCGATCAACAATATGTCATTCACATATACTTATCAGAAAGGCTGTAGTGCTCCCACTCACTTTCTTGTAAATACAGGCTTCACCGCAAGTCTGTATAAAACTATATGCTTTGATCAACTTATCAAAGCGTATATTCCAACTCCAAGATGCTTGCACCAGTCCAAAGATGGATCGCTGGAGCTTGCACATTTTGTTAGCACCTTTAGGATTGACAAAACCTTCTATTTGTATCATATAAAACTCTTCTTTAAGAAATCCATTAAGGAATGTAGTTTTGACATCCATTTGCCAGATTTCATAAAATGTGGCAATTGCTAACATGATTCGGACAGACTTAAGCATCGCTACGAGTGAGAAAATCTTACCCTAGTCAACACTTTGAACTTGTCGAAAACCTTTTGCGACAATTTGAGCTTTGTAGATAGTAACACTACTATCAGCGTCTGTCTTCCTCTTGAAGATCCATTTATTTTCTATGGTTTGCCGATCATCGGGCAAATTCATCAAAGTCCACACTTTGTTTTCATACATGGATCCCATCTCAGAGTTTATGGCCTCAAGCCATTTCGCGGAATCTGGGGTCATCATTGCTTCCTCATAGTTCGTAAGTTTGTAATGGTCAAGTAACATGACCTCCAGAACAGGATTACCGTACCACTCTAGTGCAGATCTTACTCTGGTTGACCTACGAGGTCCGGTAGTAACTTGATCAGAAGTTTCATGATCATCATCATTACCTTCCTCACTAATTGGTGTAGGAATCACTGGAACTGATTTCTGTGATGAACTACTTTCCAATAAGGGAGAAGGTACAACTACCTCATCAAGTTCTACTTTCCTCCCACTCACTTCTTTCAAGAGAGACTCCTTCTCTAGAAAGTATCCATTTTTAGCAACGAATATCTTGCCTTCGGATGTGTGATAGAAGGTGTACCCAACAGTTTCCTTTGGGTATCCTATGAAGACACATTTCTCCGATTTGGATTCGAGCTTATCAGGTTGAAACTTTTTCACATAAGCATCGCCGCCCCAAACTTCAAGAAACGACAGCTTAGGTTTCTTGCCAAACCACAGTTCATATGGTGTCGTCTCAACGGATTTAGATGGTGCCCTATTTAACGTGAATGCATTTGTCTCTAATGCATAACCCCAAAACGATAGCGATAAATCAGTAAGAGACATCATAGATCGCACCATATCTAATAAAGTGCGGTTACAGCGTTCGGACACACCATTACGCTGTGGTGTTCCGGGTGGCGTGAGTTGCGAAACTATTCCGCATTGTTTGAAATGAAGACCAAACTCGTAACTCAAATATTCTTCTTTGCGATCAAATCGTAGAAACTTTATTTTCTTGTTACGATGATTTTCCACTTCACTCTGAAATTCTTTGAACTTTTCAAATGTTTCAGACTTATGTTTTATCAAGTAGATATACCCATATCTGCTCAAATCATATATGAAGGTCAGAAAATAACGATACCCGCCGCGAGCCTCAACACTTATCGGACCACATACATCAGTATGTATTATTTCCAATAAGTTAGTTGCTCGCTCCATTGTTCCGGAGAACGGAGTCTTAGTCATCTTGCCCATGGTTCGCAAGCATCAAGTGATTCATAATCAAGTGATTCCAAAAGCCCATTAGCATGGAGTTTCTTCATGCGCTTTACACCAATATGACTTAAACGGCAGTGCCACAAATAAGTTGCTCTATCATTATTAACTTTGCATCTTTTGGCATCAATATTATGATTATGTGTATCATTACGATCGAGATTCAATAAACCATTCACATTGGGTGTATGACCATTGAAGGTTTTATTCATGTAAAAAGAGAATAACAATTATTCTCTCACTTAAATGAATAACCATATTGCAATAAACATTATCTAATCATATTCATGATCAACGCAAACACTAAATAACATTTATTTAGGTTCAACACTAATCCCGAAGGTAGAGGGAGTGTGTGATGGTTTATCAACCTTGGAATCACTTCCAACACACATCGTCACGTCGCCCTCAACTAGTCTCTGTTTATTTTGCAACTCCCGTTTAGAGTTACTACTCTTAGCAACTGAACCAGTATCAAATACCGAGGGGTTGCTATAAACACTAGTAAAGTACACATCAATAACATGTATATCAAATATACCTTTGTTCACTTTGCCATCCTTCTTATCCGCCAAGTATCTAGGGCAGTCCACTTCCAGTGACCATTTCCTTTGCAGTAGAAGCACTCAGTTTCAGGCTTGAGTCTAGCTTTGGGTTTCTTTGGGAGTGACAACCTGCTTGTCATTCTTCTTGAAGTTCCCTTTCTATCCCATTGTCCTTTACTTGAAACTAGTGGTCTTGTTAACCATCAACACTTGATGCTATTTCTTGATTTCTAACTTCGCCGATTTCAGCATCATGAAGAGCTCGGGAATTACTTTTGTCATCCCTTGCATATTATAGTTTATCATGAAGTTCTAGTAACTTGGTGATAGTGACTAGAGAACCTTGTCAATTACTATCTTATCTGGAAGATTAACTCCCACTTGATTCAAGCAATTGTAGTACCCAGAATATCTGAACACATGCTCACTGGTTGAGCTATTCTCCTCCATCTTGTAGGCAAAGTATTGTCAGAGGTCTCATACCTCTTGACACGGGCATGAGTATGAAATACCAATTTCAAATCTTGGAACATCTTATATGCTCCGTGGTGTTCAAAACATTTTTGAAGTCCCGGTTCTAAGCCGTAAAGCATGGTGCACTAAACTGTCAAGTAGTCATCATACCGAGCTTGTCAAACGTTCATAACGTTTGCATCTGCTCCTGCAATAGGTCTGTCACCTAGCGGTGCATCAAGGACATAATTCTTATGCAGCAATGAGGATAATCCTCAGATCACGGACCTAGTCCGCATCATTGCTACTATCATCTTTCAACATAGTTTTTCTCTAGGAACATATAAAAAATAAATGGGGAGCTACATCGCGAGCTATTGATCTACAACATATTTATGCAAATACTATCAGGACTAAGTTCATGATAAATTAAAGTTCAATTAATCATATTACTTAAGAACTCCCACTTAGATAGACATCCCTCTAATCATCTAAGTGATCACGTGATCCAAATCAACTAAACCATGTCCGATCATCACGTGAGATGGAGTAGTTTTCAATGGTGAACATCACTATGTTGATCATATCTACTATATGATTCACGCTCGACCTTTCGGTCTCAGTGTTCCGAGGCCATATCTGCATATGCTAGGCTCGTCAAGTTTAACCCGAGTATTCTGTGTGTGCAAAACTGGCTTGCACCCGTTGTATTTGAACGTAGAGCTTATCACACCCGATCATCACGTGGTGTCTCAGCACGAAGAACTGTCGCAACGGTGCATACTCAGGGAGAACACTTATACCTTGAAATTTTAGTAAGGGATCATCTTATAAAGCTACCGTCGTACTAAGCAAAATCAGATGCATAAAGGATAAACATCACATGCATTCAATATAAGTGATATGATATGGCCATCATCATCTTGTGCCTTTGATCTCCATCTCCAAAGCACCATCGTGATCACCGTCGTCACCGGCTTGACACCTTGATCTCCATTGAAGCCTCGTTGTCGTCTCGCCAACTATTTCTACTACGACTATCGCTACCGCTTAGTGATAAAGTAAAGCAATTACATGGCGATTGCATTGCATACAATAAAGCGACAACCATATGGCTCCTGCCAGTTGCCGATAACTCTGTTACAAAACATGATCGTCTCATACAACAATTTATATCATCACGTCTTGACCATATCACATCACAACATGCCCTGCAAAAACAAGTTAGACGTCCTCTACTTTGTTGTTGCAAGTTTTACGTGGCTGCTACGGGCTGAGCAAGAACCATTCTTACCTACGCATCAAAACCACAACGATTTTTCGTCAAGTGTGCTATTTTAACCTTCAACAAGGACCGTGCGTAGTCACACTCGATTCAACTAAAGTTGGAGAAACTAACACCCACTAGCCACCTGTGTGCGAAGCACGTCGGTAGAACCAGTCTCGCATAAGCGTACGCCTAATGTCGGTCTGAGCCGCTTCATCCAACAATACCGCCGAATCAAAGTATGACATGCTGGTAAGCAGTTTGACTATTATCGCCCACAACTCTATGTGTTCTACTCGTGCATATAACATCTACGCATAGACCTGGCTCAGATGCCACTGTTGGGGAACGTAGTATTTCAAAAATTTGACCTACGATCACGCAAGATCTATCTATGTGATGCATAGCAACGAGCGGGAGAGTGTGTCCACGTACCCTCGTACACCGAAAGCGAAAGCGTTAAGTAACGCGGTTGATGTAGTCGAACGTCTTCGCGATCCAACCGATCAAGTACCGAATGCACGACACCTTCGCGATATGCACACATTCATCTCGGTGATGTCCCTAGAACTCTTGATCCAGCTGAGGCCGAGGGAAAGTTCCATCAGCACGACGGCGTGGTGACGGTGTTGATGAAGTTACTGATGCAGGGCTTCGCCTCAGCACTACAACGATATGACCGAGGTGGAAATCTGTGGAGGGGGGCACCGCACACGGCTAAGATCAACTTTGATGTCTTCTAGGGTGCCTCCCTCCCCACGTATATAAAGGAGGGAGGGGGAGGCCGGCCGGCCCTCATAGGCGCGCCAAGGGGGGAGGAATCCTCCTCCTAGTAGGAGTAGGACTCCCCCCTTTCCTAGTCCTACTAGGAGACGAAGGAAGGAGGGGGAAAGAGAAGGAAGGAGGGGGCGCCGCCCCTCCCCCTAGTCCAATTTGGACCAGGCCCATGGGGGCACGCGACCAGCCCTTGGCAGCCCCTCTCTCTCTCCCCCTAGGCCCAATAAGGCCCGTTACTTCTCCGGTGGTTCCAATAACCCTTCCGGCACTCCGATATTTATCCGATGACCCCCGGAACTCATCCGTTGTCCGAATAACATCGTCCAATATATCATTATTTATGTCTCGACCATTTCGAGACTCCTCATCATGTACGTGATCACATCCAAGACTCCGAACTACCTTCGGTACATCAAAACACATAAACTCATAATACCGATTGTCATCAAATGTTTAAGCATGCGGACCCTACGGGTTCGAGAACTATGTAGACATGACCGAGACTCATCTCTGGTCAATAACCAATAGCGAAACCTGGATGCTCATATTGGCTCCCACATATTCTACAAAGATCTTTATCGGTCAAACCGCATAACAACATACGTTGTTCCCTTTGTCATCGGTATGTTACTTGCCCGAGATTCGATCGTCGGTATCTCAATACCTAGTTCAACCTCGTTACCGGCAAGTCTCTTTACTCGTTCCGTAATGCATCATCCTGTAACTAACTCATTAGTCACATTGCTTGCAAGGCTTATAGTGATGTGCATTACCGAGAGGGCCCAGAGATACCTCTCCGACAATCGGAGTGACAAATCCTAATCTCGATCTATGCCAACTCAACAAACACCATCGGAGACACCTGTAGAGCATCTTTATAATCACCCAGTTACGTTGTGACGTTTGATAGCACACTAAGTGTTCCTCCGGTATTCGGGAGTTGCATAATCTCATAGTCATAGGAACATGTATAAGTCATGAAGAAAGCAATAGCAACAAATTAAACAATCATCGTGCTAAGCTAACGGATGGGTCTTGTCACTCACATCATTCTCTAATGATGTGATCCCGTTAATCAAATGACAACTCATGTCTATGGTTAGGAAACTTAACCATCTTTGATGAACGAGCTAGTCAAGTAGAGGCATACTAGTGACACTCTGTTTGTCTATGTATTCACACATGTACTAAGTTTTCGGTTAATGTAATTCTAGCATGAATAATAAACATTTATCATGAAATAAGGAAATAAATAATAACTTTATTATTGCCTCTAGGCCATATTTCCTTCAATAAATTCCTTCGAAAGTGTTGGTCTGGAGGGCACCCGTGGATACGGTTAACGATGGAAAGTGAAAGTATGGTGGGAAAAGGAATAAACTTTATTTTCTGTTTGGGAACCGCCTATGATATATCTAGCATGGAAAGTGTTGGGAACTCTAAGTCATTTTCGTTGGTGGGAAAATTATGCCTCTCAAAATGTTTTTACCTCTCAATTTTTGCTTTGAGCTCTGGCACCTCTACAAATCCCTACTTCCCTCTGCGAAGGGCCTTTCTTTTGCTTTATGCAATTTTTTATTTTAAATTTGAGTCTCCATCTTCTCTTATAAAGCACCAACTAGGGGGCACTATGATCGTACTTGAGCATTGGGTGTAGCTAATATGCGAGTGTGTTTCATGAATGGATCAATGATTGAGCAAGATGGGCTAGGGATAACTTATTTTAGCATTGTTATTTTGAAAGACATGGCTGCTTGTTGGTATTCTTGAGTATTTAAGTCCTCATATCAAAACTAGACTATTGCTTTGAACCAGATAAAAGTCCAAATGTCCATACTACAAAGAAAAGAATATGTGACAAATATGATAGGTAGCTTTCCACAACAAAAATTCCGTTTTGAATTGCTACTTTATCATAATAAGTTTTATGAGAAAGAGTTGCTGTTATGATGCTAGGAAAAGTGATTGAAATTATCATTGATCAAACTTATGCACTTTTCTAGCATTCACACTTCATAAATTATTTCTTTTATCATTTACCTACCCGAGGACGAGTAGGAATTAAGCTTGGGGATGCTAATACGTCTCCAACGTATCAATAATTTATGAAGTATTCATGCCATGTTTACAACAATTTTTATATGGTTTTGGTATGATTTGCATGGAACTAACCCGGACTGACGTTGTTTTCAGCAGAACTACCGTGGTGCTGTTTTTTGTGCAGAAATGAAAGTTCTCCAAATGAGCTGAAACTTTTTGACGATTTTTTTGGAACAAAAGAGACCCCCGAAGCTTCGTGGGAGGGCCAGAAGAGCCATGAGGAGGGCACAACCCACCAGGGCGCGCCTGGTGGGCCTCGCTCGCCCCGATGGGTTGTGCTCACCTCGAGGCCCATCTTCGTGTGAAACTGACGCCAAAAAATCCTATAAATAGAGAAACCATCAGAAATAACCCTAGATCAGAAGTTCCGCCACCGTAGGCCTCTGTAGCCACCGAAAACCAATCTAGACCCTTTCCGGCACCCTACCGAAGGGGGAAATCATCTCCGGTGGCCATCTTCATCATCTTGGCGGCCACCACGATGAGGAGGGAGTAGTCCACCCTCGGGGCTGAGGGTTTGTACCAGTAGCTATGTGTTTAATCTCTCTCTCCCTCTCTCTCGTGTTCTTGAGATGTCATGATCTTGATGTATCGCGGGCTTTGTTAATATAGTCAGATCATATGGTGTTTTCCCCTCTCTATCTTGTTGTGATGAATTGAGTTTTTCCCTTTGAGATTTCTTTGTTATCGGATTGAATACTTTTATGGATTTGAGAACACTTGATATATGTCTTGCAATTGAATACTTGTAGTGACAATGGGGTATCGTATTGATTCACTTGATATATGTTTTGGCACTCAACTCGCGGATTCCCGAGGTGACGTTGGGGTAATCTATGCATAGGGGTTGATGCACGTTCTTGTCTTTGTTTCTCCGGTAGAAATCTTGGGGCACTCTTTGAAGTTCTTTGTGTTGGATTGAGTATTATGAATATGAATTTGCTTTGGTGTTATTTTAGTATGAACTCTAGGATAGATCGAACGGAAAGAATAGCTTTGTGTTATTTTAGTACGAACTCTTGAATAGATCGAACAGAAAGAATAGCTTTGAGGTGGTTTCGTACCCTACAAACAGTTTATTCTTATGTTCTCTGCTAGATAGGAACTTTTGAGTGATTCTTCGTTGCACGTTGAGGGATGGTTATATGATCCAATTATATTAGCACTGTTGAGAGATTGCACTAGCGAAAGTAAGGACCCTAGGCCTCACTTTCAAGCATTGCAATACTGTTTTTGTGCCCGTTTACTATTTGCTACCTTGCTGTTTTTATTTATTCAGATTATAAAAATATATTTATACAATCAATATTACACTTTTATCACCATCTCTTCGCCGAACTAGTGCACCTATACAATTTGCCATTGCATTGGGTGTGTTGGGGACACAAGAGATTTCTTGTATTTGATTGCAGGGTTGTTTGAGAGAGACCATCTTCATCCTACGCCTCCCACGGATTGATAAACCTTAGGTCATCCACTTGAGGGAAAATTGCTACTGTCCTACAAAACTCTGCGCTTGAAGGCCCAACACGAGTCTACAAGAATAAAGTTGCGTAGTAGACATCAGTGTACTTTACTAGTGTTCGTAGCAACCCCTGGGTATTTGATACCAGTTCAGTTGCTAAGATTTGTTGGGGAACGCAGTAATTTCAAAAAAAAATCCTACGATCACGCAAGATCTATCTAGGAGATGCATAGCAACAAGAGGGGAGAGTGTGTCCACGTACCCTCGTAGACCGAAAGCGGAAGCGTTTAGTAACGCGGTTGATGTAGTCGAAGTTCTTCGCGATCCAACCAATCCAAGTACCGAACGTACGGCACCTCCGCGTTCAGCACACGTTCAGCTCGATGATGCCCCTCGTACCCTTGATCCATTTGAGGCCGAGGGAGAGTTCCGTCAGCACGACGGCGTGGCGACGGTGATGTTGATGTTACCGGCGCAGGGCTTCGCCTAAGCACTACGACGATATGATCGAGGTGTGTAACTGTGGAGGGGGGCACCGCACACGGCTAAAAGATCAACTTGTGTGTTCTAGGTTGCCCCCCTGTCCCCGTATATAAAGGAGGGAGGGGGAGGCTGGCTGGCCCTAGCTAGGCGTACCGGGAGAAGGGGAATCCTACCAGGACTCCAAGTCCTAGTAGGTTTCCACCTAAAGGAGAAGGGGGAAGGAAGGGAGAGGGGGGCCGCGCCCCCAACCCCTTGTCCATCTCGGACTAGGCTTGGGGAGGGGGGCGCCACCTCCTGGCCACTGCCTCTCCTTCCCACTAAGGCCCACAAAGGCCCATCAACTCCCCGGGGGGTTCCGGTAACCCCTCCAGCACTCCATTTTTACCCGAAACTATCCGGAACACTTCCGGTGTCCGAATAACATGGTCCAATATATCAATATTTATGTCTCGACCATTTTGAGACTCCTCGTCACGTCCGTGATCTCATCCGGGACTCCGAACAAACTTCGGTCATCAAAACACATAACTCATAATACAAATCATCATTGAACATTAAGCGTGCGGACCCTACGAATTCGAGAACTACGTAGACATGACCGAGACACATCTCCGGTCAATAACCAATAGCAGAACCTGGATGCTCATATTGTTTCCTACATATTCTATGAAGATCTTTATCGGTCAAACCGCATAACAACATACGTTGTTCCCTTTGTCATCGGTATGTTACTTGCCCGAGATTCGATCGTCGGTATCATCATACCTTGTTCAATCTCGTTACCGGCAAGTCTCTTTACTCGTTCCGTAATACTTCATCCTGCAACTAACTCATTAGTCCCATTTCTTGCAAGGCTTGTAGTGACAAGCATTGCCGGGAGGGCCCAAAGATACCTCTCCGAAACACGGAGTGACAAATCCTAATCTCGATCTATGCCAACCCAAAAAATACCTTCGGAGACACCTGTAGAGCATCTTTATAATCACCCATTTACGTTGTGATGCTTGATAGCACACAAAGTGTTCCTCTGGTATTGGGAGTTGCATAATCTCATAGTCCGAGGAACATGTATAAGTCATGAAGTAAGCAGTAGCAATGAAACAGTAACGATCATAATGCTAAGCTAACGAACGGGTCTTGTCCATCACATCATTCTCCTAATGATGTGATCCCGTTCATCAAATGACAACACATGTCTATGGTTAGGAAACATAACCATCTTTGATAAACGAGCTACTCAAGTAGAGGCATACTAGGGACACTTTGTTTTGTCTATGTATTCACACATGTACTAAGTTTCCGGTTAATACAATTCTAGCATGAATAATAAACATTTATCATGAAATAAGGAAATAAATAATAACTTTATTATTGCCTCTAGGGCATATTTCCTTCAGCCTCCCACTTGCACTAGAGTCAATAATCTAGATTACAAAGTAATGATTCTAACACCCATGGAGTTTTGGTGCTGATCATGTTTTGCTCGTCGAAGAGGGTTAGTCAACGGGTTTGCAACATTCAGATCCATATGTATCTTGCAAATCTCTATGTCCCCTTCCGACACTTGATGACGGATGGAGTTGAAGTGTCTGTTGATATGCTTGGTTCTCTTGTGAAATCTGGATTCTGTTGCCAAGGCAATTGCACTAGTATTGTCACAAAAGATTTTCATTGGACCCGATGCACTAGGTATCACACCTAGATCGGATATGAACTCCTTCATCCAGACTCCTTCATTTGATGCTTCCGAAGCAGCTATGTACTCCGCTTCACACGTAGATCCCGCCACGACGCTTTGCTTGGAACTGCACCAACTGACAGCTCCACCATTCAATAAAAATACGTATCTGGATTGTGACTTAGAGTCATCCGGATCAGTGTCAAAGCTTGCATCAACGTAACCGTTTACGACGAGCTCTTTGTCACCTCCATAAACGAGAAACACATCCTTAGTCCTTTTCAGGTATTTCAGGATGTTGTTGACCGCTGTCCAGTGCTCCACTCTGGGATTACTTTGGTACCGCCCTGCTATACTTATAGCAAGGCACACATCAGGTCTGGTACACAGCACTGCATACATGATAGAACCTATGTCCGAAGCATAGGGAATGACTTTCATTTTCTCTCTATCTTCTGCAGTGGTCGGGCATTGAGTCTGGCTCAATTTCACACCTTGTAACACAGGCAAGAACCCTTTCTTTGACTGATCCATTTTGAACTTCTTCAAAACTTTATCAAGGTATGTGCTTTGTGAAAGTCCAATTAAGCGTCTTGATCTATCTCTATAGATCTTGATGCCCAATATGTAAGCAGCTTCACCGAGGTCTTTCATAGAAAATCTCTTATTCAAGTATCCTTTTATGTTATCCAGAAATTCTATATCATTTCCAATCAACAATTTTTCATCCACTTATAATATTAGAAATGCTACAGAGCTCCCACTCACTTTCTTGTAAATACATGCTTCTCCAAAAGTCTGTATAAAACCATATGCTTTGATCACACTATCATAACGTTTATTCCAACTCCGAGAGGCTTGCACCAGTCCATAAATGGATTGCTGGAGCTTGCACACTTTGTTAGCACCCTTTGGATCGGCAAAACCTTCTGGTTGCATCATATACAATTCTTCTTCTAGAAATCCATTCAGGAATGCAGTTTTGACGTCCATTTGCCAAATTTCATAATCATAAAATGCGGCAATTGCTAACATGATTCAGACAGACTTAAGCATCGCTACGGGTGATAAAGTCTCATCGTAGTCAACTCCTTGAACTTGTCGAAAACCTTTTGCAACAAGTCGAGCTTTGTAAACAGTAACATTACCGTCAGCGTCGGCCTTCTTCTTGAAGATCCATTTATTTTCTATGGCTTGCCAATCATCGGGCAAATCCACCAAAGTCCACACTTTGTTGTCATACATGGATCCCATCTCAGATTTCATGGCCTCATGCCATTTCGCGGAATCTAGGCTCATCATCGCTTCCTCATAGTTCGTAGGTTCACCATGGTCTAGTAACATGAATTCTATAACAGGATTACCATACCACTCTGGTGCGGACCGTACTCTGGAAGACATACGAGGTTCTGTAGTAACTTGATCTGAAGTTTCATGATCATCATCATTAGCTTCCTCACTAATTGGTGTAGGAATCACTGGAATTGATTTCTGTGATAAACTACTTTCCAATTCGGGAGAAGGTACAATTACCTCATCAAGTTTTACTTTCCTCCCACTCACTTCTTTCGAGAGAAACTCCTTCTCTAGAAAGGATCCATTCTTAGCAATGAATATTTTGCCTTCGGATCTGTGATAGAAGGTGTTGGGGATATTACTACTAGGCGTAAACCGGCCAGGAGAGGCCGGGTTAACCCCATAAGTGGTTCACTATACCTGAAGCCCATGAAGACAAGACGGTGACGCTTTATGAAGGCCCAGGGCCCAAAGCCGGTTAAAGGCTTGTAGACATAAACCGGTATGGGTATGTAAACTTGTGTTGTAAGATAGAAAGAGCAGATACCGAGCCGGACACATTTATGAGCCGGCCTCGGGATTCTGTAAACTGACGGGCGTCAACCCGTGTATATAAGGGGACGACCCGGCGGCGGTTCAGGACAACAGACAACAACTCGAGACTCAGGCAAAGCGTATTTGCTCCCTGGTCATCGAAACCCTAGCAATTCCACAACAATTGGATTAGGCTTTTACCTTCACCGCAAGGGGCCGGACCAGTATAAACTTTCTGCGTCCCTTGTCCGCTTTAACCCCTTTAAGCTAACCCGTAGCGATGGCTCCACGACTAAGTCCCTTCCTTAGGACATCTGCCGTGACAAAACCACGACAGTTGGCGCCCACCGTGGGGCCATCGCACGATGGTTTCGAGTTCTTAGAGGGCAGCTTTGAACGACTCAAGGGCTACGTTGTGGGCCGGATGACCAAGAGTCATCGTGGCAAGCTCTACATCGACGATGCAGGCTGGGGCCGCGAGGCCGGCTCAATCGAGTACGGGTACCGAGTCCCCTTCGGTGGCATACACGTTTTCATTGGCAAGATCGGCGAACCGGGCCCTGAGCCGGACATCTGCACCGACATCGTCGAGACGGCTCGGCATGCGAGATCTGCCCGGGTTAAGCCTGCCATGAAGCGTGCCTTCGTGGGAGTCATCCACGGAGTGGAATCTGAGGATAGATCGGAATCTGGTGGCGAGACCGTCGTTTATTCCGGCGGCGAGTCATCAACCGGAGAGACCGAGTCGTTATATCAGTTGCAAGATGGCCGGATTGGGGGCTGTTCCGATGGCGACAGTATTCCGGACCCCTTCGATCCGCCGAACCGGGTTGCGATCTTCATGGCCGGTACACAGCCAGCGCTCCACTCTTCCACCGCAGCGGCGGTGATTTCCGGATTAGCAGCAGCGACAACGGCCGGGGAAGGAGGCCCTGTGCGACCGCCGGCTCAGGTTCTATCTGATTTATTTGACGCTTTGGCAACGCTGATGGCGGAGGTTAACCCGGCAGATCAAGATGCACATAATGCGGAAATAGCGAAGGTGAAAGATCAGATCACCCAGGCCAAAGCCGACTTGGCGGCTGAGGATACCAGGATGGCTGCAGAACGGGCCGCATTGGATGCACAGGCTTACCGGCTTATGCTGGATCAGAGCGCGTCGAACGATGTCCTGAAAAGGAGGTACCGATCTTGTCTGCCGCCGATTTATGAAGCTAGGAACCTCTTTAATACCCCAGGAGCAGGGACCAGTAATCCGCCGGTAGTAAACCGGGCGGAGGCACCTGGAGCGGGGGCGCCGGTTCAGCCACGTTTGGTGGATCCGCCTCACCAGAACAACATTGTGACACAGCATGTCCCAACACCACCGGGTCATTACTCTAACCCGATGGACAACATTGTCGCTGCCGCTTCACGGCTGGCGGCCCTCCCGATCAAAGGCGAGTCTCCGATCACAGTTGAGACGCGGCGGGCTAGGGAGCTTCTTCAGACAGCTTTGGTTCAGCAGCAGGCTTATTCATATAGTCGCGAAAGGATCCATTCTACTCCTCGCCCAAGCCAGAGCTACAGAAGGCGTATTGATGAGCCGACCGTGTCAAGCAATGCGCGAAACCGTGATCCACCCCTGGTCATAACCCAGTGGGTGGTGGCGGTGATGCTCAAGATGTGGTGGATCGCGCTAGAGCTCGTCGGGAGGCCGAGTTAGCAGCGCAGCATGAGGCTCGCCAGCTTACTCCAGTTCGTCCAACCACGTCGGTGGAACCAGGAGTTACTTCTAGCTCTTTGGGAGTACCATGTCTCGTCCCAGCGCTGCGCAATGTGCATCTTCCCAAGGATTTCAAAGGCCCGCGCAAGGTGCCGAATTACACCGCCGATTTATCCCCCGAGACATAGGTTGAAAGCTATGAGATGGCCATGGAGATGCTGGATGTGGACGATGCGGCGTGTGCTAAATACTTCACCATGATGCTAGAGGGGACAGCCCGCACTTGGCTGAAGAGCTTACCAGCTAATTCTATTAGGTCATGGGTCGAATTGAGAGCCCAGTTTATCCAGAATTTCAAGGATACATGCAAGCAGCCCATGTCAATTGTGGACTTAGCTGCCTGTGTCCAGGAGGAAGGAGAGTCAACAACCCGTTGGGTGCACCGGGTTTCGGAGATTTTGCATTCATCGGACCGCATCAACGCTGATACCGCAGTTTTAACATTGGAAGGCAATTGCCGGTTTGAACCCCTGAAGTTGAAGTTGGGACGGCTCAAACGTCATTGTAATGATATGGGAACACTTATGACAGCTCTGGTAAAGTATGCCGACTCTGATAGTACCAAGGACCCCGAGTCTGACGATGATAAGACAGGGAAGGGAAAGAGGAGCGGCAACTCCAAGGGGCAGCAGCATAACCCGACGGGTCATGGAAACGGCGGCAAGCGTAAAGCGGACCATAGCTTAGACTTCGTGGCGAATACCAACACACATGACAAAGGCCAACGGCGTAAGGGTAAACCACCCCAGCGTGGTGGAGGGCCAAGTCCTAACCCGGACCGCCTGTCTTATCTGTTAAACCAGCCTTGCCCAAAACACGGAACGAAGGAGACACCGTCCACGCACCTCTGGAAGGATTGTTATATCATGCAGGAATTCAAAAATTCTGATCTCTTTTGGTATGATCATGGACCGGGTGGCGGTTCAGGCCCCGGATTTCATGGGCCGGGTTATGGTGGAGGCAATTCCGGTTCAGGCTTCCACGGTAATCAGGGTGGACATAACAATCAAGGCAATCAGGGCAACCAAGGTGGTTATAATCATCAGGGCAATCAGCAGCAACAGCAGCAGTCGGGTTATCAGAGCAACCCAAAGCAGTTGAATAGTGGGCAGTATCATGTCTTCACCACTAGTTTGTGCAAGCGCGATCAGAAGCTTCATAAAAGGGCAGTGAACTCCGTTGAACCGGCGATGCCCCGTTACTTGTGCTGGTCTGAGCAGCCGATCGTGTGGAGTAGAGAGGATCATCCACCCCGGGTTGACAATCCGGGTCATCTGGCATTGGTGGTGGCGCCTCAGGTGGGAGGTTATAAGTTCACTAAGGTACTCATGGATGGGGGGAGTAGTATCAGTATCCTTTATTACGAAACTTTCCGTCGCATGGGGTTAACGGATAAAAATCTTAAACCGTCCAATATGGTGTTCCATGGTGTGGTGCCTGGTAAATCGGCATATCCTGTTAGTAAAATAGCTCTGAGGTGGCTTTCGGAGATGAGCATGACTCGAGATCAGAAACATTGACCTTCGAAGTGGTGAAAATCAAAAGCCCGTATCATGCCCTGTTTGGACGGCCAGCTTATGCTAAGTTTATGGCATGGCCTTGTTATGTCTATCTGCAGCTCAAGATGCCGGGTCACAAGAGAACTATAACAGTGCATGGGAGCCGCAAGATCGCTTTGGAGTGTGAAGAAGGTGATGCGACATATGCTGAGTCGGTTTGTGCAACGAAAGAGTTGAAGTTCTACAAGGACAATGTTGATCCGGCGGATATGACTTCTTTGAAAAAGCCGACTACAGAGCATGAACCGGCTTTGAAGTTTAAATCGGCTGATGAGACTAAGCTTGTTGATTTCATTCCTGGCGATTCATCCAAGCAGTTTAGCATCAGCGCTAACTTGGATCCGAAATAGGAAAGCGCGCACATCGAGTTCATCCGTGAGAATCGGGACATCTTCGCATGGAAACCTTCTGACATGCTAGGTGTACCGAGAGAACTCGCTGAGCACACTCTCAATGTTGATCCCAAGTATAAACCGGTCAAATAATTTCTCCGCCGGTTCAACGAAGAAAGACGCAAGGCTATTGGAGAAGAAGTTGCCAGGCTCTTGGCGGCTGGGTTTATCATCGAAGTGTTTCATCCTGAGTGGTTGGCTAATCCCGTGCTGGTGCTCAAGAAGAACGGCACTTGGCGTATGTGTGTGGACTACACAGATCTCAACAAAGCTTGTCCAGCAGATCCTTTTGCCCTCCCTCGTATTGATCAAATCATTGATGCTACGGTGGGTTGCGAGCGTTTGAGCTTTCTAGATGCGTATTCTGGTTACCATCAGATCAAAATGGCAGTTAAGGACCAGGAGAAGACAGCCTTCATAACTCCCTTTGGAGCCTTCTGTTATGTGTCTATGCCCTTTGGGCTCAAGAGTGCCCAGGCGACTTATCAGCGGTGTGTGCAGAATTGTCTTCATGATCAGATCGGCCGCAATGTTCATGCTTATGTGGATGATATTGTGGTAAAATCTAGACAGAAGGAGACATTGATAGATGACTTGAAAGAGACCTTTGATAACCTGCGGGTTTATAAGATGATGCTTAATCCGGCCAAGTGTGTTTTTGGTGTACCGGCAGGCAAGCTCTTGGGCTTTTTGGTATCTAACAGGGGCATTGAAGCTAATCCGGAAAAGATCAAAGCCATCACCTCTTTGGCCAAACCGAAGTGTATCAATGATGTTCAACGCCTGGCAGGCCGGATTGCCGGTTGAGCCGGTTTATCAGCCGGCTTGGCGAGAAGGCCATCCCTTTGTATCAGATGCTGAAGAAAATGGATAACTTCGTCTGGAGTGACGCCGCTAATGAATCATTTGAGGACTTAAAGCGGCAGCTGGCTAATCCGCCGGTTCTCGCTGCTCCGGTTGACAAAGAGCCATTGTTGCTATATGCGGCAGCTAACGCCCGGGCTGTTAGCGTGGCTATTGTGGTTGAGCGCAAGGAGGCCGGAAAGGAATATCCGGTTCAACAGCCGGTGTACTATATCAGTGAGGTACTTATTGAGTCCAAGCAGAGGTACCCGCATTGGCAGAAGTTAGTGTATGGAGTTTTCATGGCAAGCCGGAAGCTTAAGCAATATTTCCAAGGTCATCCCATCACGGTGGTCAGCTCTGCTCCTTTGGGGGATATAATCCAGAACAGGGAAGCAACCGGCCGGATTGCTAAGTGGGCTATCGAGCTCGGGCCTCACGGGTTGAAATACATACCCCGAACGGCGATCAAATCTCAGGCACTTGTGGATTTCATCAATGATTGGACAGAACTACAAGTGCCAGAAGAGAAGCCGGATCATACTTATTGGACTATTCATTTTGATGGGTCCAGGCAATTGGAGGGCTCGGGGGCTGGAGTCGTATTAACTTCCCCATGAGGTGATAAGTTTTGTTATGTTCTCCGTTTAATGTTCCCTTGCACTAACAATGCAGCTGAATATGAGGCCTTACTCCATGGTCTTCGGATGGCTAAGGAGATGAACCTAAGCCGAGTTAAGTGCTTCGGTGACTCGGACCTGGTGGCTCAATAAGTGTCCGGCACTTGGGATTCCAAGGACCCACTCATGGCGGCATATCGTCGTGAGGTGGATATGGTTGCAGGTCACTTCAAAGGTTATCAGGTGGATCATGTGGACCGGCGGAAGAATGAAGCAGCGGACGCTTTAAGCCGTTTGGGTTCCCAACGTAAACCGGTTCCACCTAATGTCTTCCTGGATGTGCTGTATAATCCGTCCGTCAAGCTCCCTGGTGAAGAGGATTTGGCTATTCCTGATCCGAAAGCTCAGTTGGTGGCGGCTCTTCATGTTATTCCGGATTGGACGGTTCCATATTTGGCGTATATGAACCGGGGCGAGTTACCAGAGGATGAAACTTTGGCCAGGCAGATAATCTGGCGGTCCAAGTCCATGACTATTATCAATGGAGAGTTACATCATTGCAGTGTGACAGGGGCATTTCAACGCTGTGTGTCTCCTGAAGAAGGCCGTGAAATTTTGCGTGAGATCCACGAAGGAGATTGTGGTCACCACGCCGGTTCAAAGTCTCTGGTGGCCAAGGCGTTTCGTCATGGTTTTTATTGGTTAACAGCTCATGCTGATGCCGAGGACTTGGTCAAAAGGTGTGATGGATGTCAAAAATTCTCACGACGTGCTCATGTACCGGCTCAAGAATTGAGGATGATTCCAATCACTTGGCCGTTTGCAACTTGGGGGCTGGATATGGTTGGGCCCTTCAAGAGATCCAAGGACAAGAAGACCCACCTTTTGGTGGCGGTTGATAAGTTCACGAAGTGGGTGGAGGCAGAGCCAGTCAGTAAGTGTGATGCAGCTACGGCGGTTCAATTCATCAAAAAGGTGATCTTCCGGTTTGGCTTTCCACACAACATTATAACAGACAATGGTACCAATCTGTCAAAGGGTGCCATGAAGGAGTTCTGTCAACGTGAGCACATACGGCTTAACGTATCATCAGTGGCTCACCCCCAGTCCAATGGTCAAGCGGAGAGGGCCAATCAAGAGATCTTGAGAGGCATCAAACCCCGGCTTATGGTTCCTTTGCAACGGACGCCGGGTGGTTGGGTTGAGGAGTTACCTTCTGTGTTATGGAGCATCAATACCACACCCAACAGATCGACGGGGTACACACCGTTCTTCATGGTTTATGGAGCGGAAGCGGTTCTTCCTAGTGACATCCGTCATGACTCACCCCGTGTAGCGGCATATGTCGAAGCTGACAATGAGAAGGCACGGCAGGAAGCTCTGGACCTGTTAGATGAGGAGCGTGACATGGCAGCAGCCCGTTCGACGATTTATCAGCAAGATCTGCGTCGTTATCACAGCCGCCGGGTTAGAACCAGAACCTTTCAAGAAGGCGATTTGGTGCTCCGACTCATCCAGGATCAGACGGATATGCACAAGTTATCCCCCCCCCCCCTTGGGAAGGACTCTTTGTGGTCAGCAAGAATCTACACAATGGGTCATACTACCTAATCGATGTTCGAGAGCGCAAAGTCTCACGTAGATCGAAGGAGGAGACCCACCGGCCGTGGAATATTGCTCATCTTCGGCCCTACTATACTTGAGCCATAGGCTCTGCTTATGTACATATTATGACAATGTATATATTATGATCAATATAATAAACCGGAACCTCAGCTAAAGCAG
Source organism: Triticum aestivum (assembly GCF_018294505.1). Lineage (NCBI taxonomy): Eukaryota > Viridiplantae > Streptophyta > Magnoliopsida > Poales > Poaceae > Triticum > Triticum aestivum. Next base: position 375,587,473 of record NC_057802.1, read on the forward strand.
GGTATCTGTTGTTTTTCTTACATCATGTGTGGTTACATGGAGCTTCTGTTTATAAAGCAGTGTCCGGTTTACCCCTTGATTCAGCATATCAAAACTTTATACAACATCACTTGGGGGCTTGGTCGTATCCGAACCATAGCTACACCTCTTGATCAGCGCAATGCCACAGCATCACTTGGGGGCTTGGTCGTATCCGAACCATAGTCACACCTCTTGATCGGCTTAAAGCCAAATCAATCCGGGGCCAAAGAGAGTGTTGCAAAATAACTACTCAAACATAGGCACCGGCTGAGCACAACTCAAAATATTACTTGGGGATTCTTTGCTGTCGAAATGAACAAAGAATCTGCACTTGTAATAGGCTATCAAGCCATGGCTTGGAAGCCTGGTGTATACACCTAAAACCCCGGGTTAGCCTGCCTATTTAAGTAAGTCACTCCGCCCAGGTAAACCTGGTATGACCCTTCGAACTTTGACAAGTTACTCTAAAATAAGACCCTGAACTTGTCAAGTTAAAACGATGATTGGTTAAGGATTGAGGGCCATCTTAAAAGGCTTTGTGAAATGGTTAACTCAGTGGCCTGGCAGCCCATGAAAAGCCTCGAATTTGGGGCCTGGCAGCCCGTGAAAAGCCTCGACTCCAAGGGTTTTTATTTGCTTTTTGCTAAGTTTTTCTCTCTTTTGACAAGATTTCTAATGTTTTTAAACCGGTGTTCATCAACCCGGTTAGGCTGTCAACTCCAAGTTGTTAGTACATGATCAAGTTGTAATCGGGAGACTATCAGCCCGGTCTGGTTTCGACTCAAAGTCACCAGTATTGAATAAACCAGTGTTTATCACAACCCAAAACGGTTTTATTGTAAACTGGCATAATATGACAAGAGTTACTGATACTCCGGGTTAGGGTTATTACCCTCACTACAAAGTTGGTCAACCAACATTATGCCTCAAGGTCACAGGTATCACATATTTCCATATTTGGTTATCTTTTTACAACCTTGGTTATATATACATTTGGGTATTATGACCCGCCTGGTGGTAAACCGCCAGGGCGCTTTAAGCTTTTTATCTGCAGGGATAGCTTGAATAAATTGCTATGGATTATGAACATCATATCTTAAAGCATGGCGAATTAGCAAGCATCAGTCGCGGATAAATATGCATGAAGGCATAACAGAGAAAATGTTTTAACTAGTCTATTACAAGGCGTTTCAGTGCCCAAAAGGATAATTGTTTCTCAAATAAGTGTTGCAGCACGTGGACGACTAAACCGGCCTCCGGATTATGGTTGGTCACCAGCTTGACCTGATGGCTGCGGATCATCTTGCACCGGTTCATCCTCTTCGTCTCTACCCAGCGGCTGGAAGTCAACAGTTGTCCAGTCGATCCCAGTTAACGCTTGGAACACAGCTTCGTCGCTTATAAGGGTGGACGGTTCAATGTCAGGGGCATAAGTATGCTTACAGATTGGAGGGATCAGGTTTTGAGCCTCAGGAGTCGGTGCAGGAACCCGTTTGTTATCAGTGTCGTAACTCGCCTGGTAAAACGAAAGATCAGCCTCTTCAACGAGTTGACAAGCCAGTGGACGCACTTCCCGGTTTATGGCGCGGAGATCATCGGTGCAAAATTCTGATCCATCTTCTTTTAAGCTTGGGTAGCCTTTAATGACGTCCGCCGGATCAAGATCAGGCACCCATGCTTTTGCCCGGGTTAGTGCAGTCAAAGCGCCAGCTCTTGCAGCAGATCTCTTTAGCTCTTCCACCCGGGTAGGCAGCATAGATAACCTGTCTAAGGTATCCTTGATTAACGTCGGGGGAGGCTTATTGTGAGAAGCGGTGCAGATGATTTGTTGCGCGCCGGTATACAATTGCTCTATCAGCGTGTAGGCGGCCTTCAGCTTCTTCTGTACATTAGAGCCCAGATGACTAATGCGAGTTCCTGCATCATTACAAATGTCAGTAAACCGGCAATACATGGGAAGATATGTTGAAAGTATAAAGCAAGGATGCTTACCGAACACAGCAGCAGTCATGGCATGTATCTGCCGCTTTACGCCAGTCAGTTCATCTACCACCGGTTTAAGAGCTGCTTCTGCGTCCTCGGCTCTTTTCTGCAAAGCGGATTTTTCCGTGTTCCAATCCGCACGCTCTTTGTTGAAATCCTCCTTTAGCTTTTCCATAGCGGCTAAAGCGCTAGTCAGTTCATCCTTTGCCTTGGAGGTTTCAGCTTGCTGGGATTTGATGTTCTCTTGCAGATCAGTGGTTTGAGCTTCCTTTTTGCACAGTTCAGCCTATAACAGATAGAAGTATAATGAGTTGATGCTACATGATTGAAGTACCAAGCACATAACAAGTTATGCACTTGATACTTGGGGGCTAATGCATATTTGCTTATTCTCAGAAATTTCTACAAAGTCCCAAGAATAATACAAGTATTACTCTTGGCACTTGGGGGCTAATGTATGTTTGCTCCAAGTTCTAATCTGGGCAATCTTTTAAAAAAAGTCCCGGTTCATCTTTATAAAGTTAAACCGGCCATTGGGGGATACACCAGTGAAAAAAGATGCAGTGTTGCAAACATAAAGTTATTACTAAGTCCCGGTTCATATTGGTATCATAAACCGTCACTTGGGGGCTACTGGAGTTGATAAATTGCAATTGGACGTAAGAGAGAAACAGTTATGTTGTTACCTCATATCGCTCCTTCATCAAGTTTACCAAACCAACTTCATAGTCACGGCTGGTATACAGACGGTCCAAAAAGCCAGAGTGAATGTCTTGAGCATTGAGATGGGCGTAGCTTGATAAATCGGCATTCCATTTGCCTTTGCCGATAGCAGAGAGCTCGTCCTTGGCATTATGCTTTGACAAAGCGACAGGATTGCCAGGAGTGGTGTGGCCAATGCCAGTAATCATAATATCATCATCTTTGTCATCGGCAGCCTTTACTGGAGTTGGCGGTTTATCAGTATCTTTAACTGGACTGACCAGTTTATCATCAGTTCGGACAGGGCTGGTTGGTTGGTCAGCACGGCTTGTGGTGTCAACTTCCACCTGTTCAGCAAAGAAGTCATGGACTTGAGGCGGTGGGTCATTAAGCATGGCGTCAACATCGGTCTCTTCAGGATCTGGGGTCTTTTCCGGTTCAACAGACACGTTATCATCAGCCGGTTTATTCAACCGAGCCTTCTTGCTGGGTCTGGTCTTGGCGCTGAGAAACATAAACATGAGGATCAGTACATTCTATAAAAATAACACATCAAGGATAAAAACAAGTGTATAGCTCACCCAAGAACTGTTTTGAGGGGTGGAAGCTTTGTGGCTGATGACTCGCCAGAAGATGAGTGGGAAGTACCCTGATAATTTGAATCAGACGGGTTAAGAGGCTGACGGAAACAACCCGCTTTGGGGCATGAAGTGTCAAGGGTATAAGAGACCTCTGATCGGCGTTTCCGAACCGGAGTGTTCGGTAAACCGGCGGAGGTAACTACCTGGCCGCTGTGCCGGGTTGTGCGGCGAGCCTCGTGCTGCTGCGTCTTCAAAAGAAAGTTTGGGTCCAAGTAAGCAAGGGGGTGAGAACATTTTACTTTCCGGTTTGCTCGATGGATTTTTGATGTTGGCGGAGGATCTGAATCGGAGGAAAGAATGGTTACCTCTACTTCATCAGCTTGACTGCCTTCAGCTCCGTCCTGATAATAGTCATTGTCAATGAGATGTATGAAAAATGAACCAAGAGAATCGAGTTCTACCTCTGACTCCGGATTAGCTACATCAGCATCACCATTTGCATCAAAAGATGCAGTGGTCCTTTTCTTGGCAGGTTTTTTGACAACCTTGGTCTTTGGGCGCAGTGGCTTGGCCGGTTTATCTTGCGGTTTTGCCGATTTGTCTTGTGGTTTTTTATTCCAGAACGGATCATCACCCTGTCAAAATCAGACAAACTTTCAGAGAATATTTTGAAAGAAGTAACTCACGGTAAGGAGGTTATATGATTCTTACAGATGGCGGTTTGTTGAAGGTACAGAAAGGACTTAGTCCGGTTTGGCTGCAGACGGCCTCCGGTTCGTTCAACATTTTCTTGACAGCCTCAGTAATTTCAGCCTCTGTCAGTTGAATATTAATGTGCCGTTGAGCGTCGATCAAACTCCCTATGTATTCACACATCAGGCCGGGGCGCCGGCTTAAGGGTAGGACGCTCCAGCTGATCCAGCAACGAGCAAAATCAACACCTGTTAAACCGTTTGCCATAAAGGCTCTAAGCTTCGACAGTTGTGGGGCATAGATGGCCCTTTCCTTTGTCGTTAATCTCTGAGGAAAAGGATGCATATTGATAAGGCGTTCAGGACGGTAACCCGGCAGGGGGTTTTCATCAGTTGGAGATGTATCCTTGCAATAAAACCAGGTCTGGTTCCACTCTTTGGGGTGACTGTGGAGCTTGGGATGAGGGAAAGTGACTTCCTTCCTTTTCTGAACCACCATTCCGCCCAATTCAGTATTGGGTCCATCCGTGAACTTTGTGCGGCGGTTTAAGTGAAAGAAATCCCTAAACAGTTCAACTGTAGGTTCCTCTTGCAGATAAGCTTCACAGAAGACTTGGAAGTGGCAGATGTTGGTTACAGAATTTGGACCGATGTCCTGAGGGCGAAGTTGAAAACTCGCCAGCACATCTCGGAAGAATTTAGAACCGGGAGGGCTAAAGCCTCGGCCCAGATGGTCAACAAAAACGACTACCTCTCCGTCCTTGGGTGTAGGAGGATTTTTCGGGCCAGGGGCCCTCCAGTGGATGACATCTTTCTTGGCCAAAGCGCCCATTGTGACGCATCTGTTTAACTGATCTTCCGTGACCCGGGAAGGAACCCAGTTGCATTCATAGACTTGCTTGGCCATTGCACTGAGAAGCTGAAACATGATTATTGCCAGTTTAAGATACACAGTGAACAACTATAAAGCGGTACAAGGATGTAAGCATATTGTTAAACCGGGGTTTGTTATTGATAAACCGGAGTCTGACAATGGAGATAGTACAATGACGAATGCATTGGCGGTTCAACAGGGGACTAATGGTATCTACTGGGTCATCATTTTCTATGAGGTTAAACCGCCTAATCTGGTATTGAAGATATATGTCTAAAGGTGCGTAAGTGAAGGAAAAACAAGTTTCACGGCGAGACATGGTAATTTCAGATCTATCATGCGTTAGAAAATCAAAATATATTCTGACCTAGTTCAAGCGTTTGAAGAGTTCAGCAAGTTCAGATGAGTTTTATGCCCTAACAAAGAAAAAAGGAGTTTAAACTACAAGGGCGCTGGAGAAATTAGATCTAACTAGCCATTGGTATTACTGAAGAGGAACAAGAAGAACAGCTTCAAGAACTTTGAAGAACTATGAAGAACACCAAACCCTAATGGTGGATCAGGAGTGAGGAAAGAAGGAGCTTACTGGTGCTGAGGAAGCAGCGGAGGATCGCCGCGTTTCTCTGGTACGGTCAGGTTGATGCAGCGGTCGTCGTTGAGGCAAAGGCGAAGGACGACGGCGGTGGCAGAGCTTGAAGGTCGGTCGGCGCGAGGAAGAAGATGACGCGAAGAGGCACGAGGGGGAAAAGTGAAAGGGACCCCTCGACCTTATTTATAAGGTGAATGGATAAAAGGCAGGCGCGAGAATCGAGGAGCCCGAAAAAATGGGATATGTGACAGCTCTGTTGCCTCGATTGTCGGAGGCCCATTAATGAAGGTGGGTTATACGCAGTTTTTAATAACAGATGACATCATGGCGATTTATCATGGTCCTGGAAGGTGATGTCACGGCGGTTTACAAGACTATGTGAAGGTGCTGAAGAAGAAATTTTCTTAAGTATTGAGGATTGACATGAACCAGTTCAAATCAATCTAGGGCCTAATGTTGGGGACATTACTACTGGGCATAAACCGGCAAGGAGAGGCCGGGTTAACCCCATAAGTGGTTCACTATACCTGAAGCCCATGAAGACAAGACGGTGACGCTTTATGAAGGCCCAAGGCCCAAAGCCGGTTCAAGGCTTGTAGACATAAACCGGTATGGGTATGTAAACTTGTGTTGTAAGATAGAAAGAGCAGATACCGAGCCAGACACGTTTATGAGCCGGCCTCGGGATTCTGTAAACCGACGGGCATCAACCCGTGTATATAAGGGGACGACCTGGCGGCGGTTCAGGACAATCGACAACAACCCGAGACTCAGGCAAAGCGTATTCACTCCCTGGTCATCGAAACCCTAGCAATTCCACAACAACTTGATTAGGCTTTTACCTTCACCGCAAGGGGCCGAACTAGTATAAATTCTCTGCGTCCCTTGTTCGCTTTAACCCCTTTAAGATAACCCGTAGCGATGGCTCCACGACTAAGTCCCTTCCTTCGGACATCTGCCGTGACAAAACCACGACAGAAGGTGTACCCAACAGTTTCCTTTGGGTATCCTATGAAGACGTACTTCTCCGATTTGGGTTCGAGCTTATCAGGTTGAAGATTTTTCACATAAGCATCACAGCCCTAAACTTTAAGAAATGAAAACTTTGGTTTCTTGCCAAACCACAGTTCATAAGGCGTCGCTCAACGGATTTTGATGGTGCCCTATTTAAAGTGAATGCATCCGTCTCTAAAGCAAAACCCCAAAACGATAGCGGTAAATCAGTAAGAGGCATCATAGATCGCACCATATCCAATAAAGTATGGTTACGATGTTCGGACACACCATTTCGTTGTGGTGTTCCTGGTGGTGCAAGTCGTGAAACTATTCCACATTGTTTTAAATGAAGACCAAACTCGTAACTCAAATATTCACATCCACGATCAGATCGTAGAAACTTTATTTTCTTGTTACGATGATTTTCCACTTAACTCTAAAATTCTTTGAACTTTTCAAATGTTTCAGACTTATGCTTCATTAAGTAGATATAACCATATCTGCTCAAATCATCTGTGAAGGTAAGAAAATAACGATACCCGCCACGAGCCTCAACACTCATTGGACCACATACATCGGTATATATTATTTCCAATAAGTCAGTAGCTCGTTCCATTGTTCCGGAGAACGGATTTTTAGTCATCTTGCCCATGAGGCACGGCTCGCAAGCACCAAGTGATTCATAATCAAGTGATTCCAAAAGCCCATCAGCATGGAGTTTCTTCATGGGCTTTATACCGATATGACCTAAACGGCAGTGCCAGCAATAAGTTGCACTATCATTATCAACTTTACATCTTTTGGCTTCAATATTATGAACATGTGTATCATCACGATCGAGATTCAACAAAAATAGACCACTCAGCAAGGGTGCATGACCATAAAAGATATTACTCATATAAATAGAACAACCATCATTCTCTGATTTAAATGAATAACCGTCTCGCATCAAACAAGATCCATATATAATGTTCATGCTCAACGCTGGCACCAAACGACAATTATTTAGGTCTAAAACTAATCCCGAAGGTAGATGTAGAGGTAGTGTGTTGACGACGATCACATCGACCTTGGAACAATTTCCCACGCGTATCGTCACCTCGTCCTTAGCCAATCTTCGTTTAATCCGTAGCCCATGTTTCGAGTTGCAAATATGAGCAACAGAACCAGTATCAAATACCCAGGCGCTACTACGAGCATTAGTAAGGTACACATAAATAACATGTATATCAAATATACCTTTTACTTTGCCATCCTTCTTATCTGCCAAATACTTGGGGCGGTTCCGCTTCCAGTGACCACTCCCTTTGCCCTTTTTCTTGAAACTAGTGGTCTTGTTGACCATCAACACTTGATGCTCCTTTTTGATTTCTACCTCCGCAGCCTTTAGCATTGCGAAGAGCTCGGGAATTGTCTTGATCATCCCTTGCATATTATAGTTCATCACAAAGCCTTTATAGCTTGGTGGCAGTGATTGAATAACTCTGTCAATGACACTATCATCAGGAAGGTTAACTCCCAGCTGAGTCAAGTGGTTATGGTACCCAGACATTCTGAGTATGTGCTCACTGGCAGAACTATTCTCCTCCATTTTGCAGCTATAGAACTTGTTGGATACTTCATATCTCTCAACTCGGGCATTTGCTTGAAATATTAACTTCAACTCTTGGAACATCTCATATGCTCCATGACGTTCAAAACGTCTTTGAAGTCCCGATTCTAAGCCGTAAAGCATGGCACACTGAACTATCGAGTAGTCATCAACACGCGTCTGCCAGGCATTCACAATGTCTGTAGTTGCTGGCGCGGGTGGTACACCTAACGGTGCTTCCAGGACATAATTCTTCTGTGCAGCAATGAGGATAATCCTCAAGTTACGGACCCAGTCCGTGTTGTTGCTGTCATCATCTTTCAACTTAGCTTTCTCTAGGAATGCATTAAAATTCAAAGGAACGGTAGCACGGGCCATTGATCTACAATAACATAGACATGCAAAATAACTATCAGGACTAAGTTCATGATAAATTAAAGTTCAATTAATCATATTACTTAAGAACTCACACTTAGATAGACATCCCTCTAGTCATCTAAATGATCACGTGATCCATATCAACTAAACCATGTCCGATCATCACGTGAGATGGAGTAGCTTTCAATGGTGAACATCACTATGTTGATCATATCTACTATATGATTCACGTTCGACCTTTCGGTCTCGGTGTTCCGAGGCCATATCTGCATATGCTAGGCTCGTTAAGTTTAACCCGAGTATTCTGCGTGTGCAAAACTGGCTTGCACCCGTTGTATGTGAACGTAGAGCTTATCACACCCGATCATCACGTGGTGTCTCGGCACGACGAACTGTAGCAATGGTGCATACTCAGGGAGAACACTTAAACCTTGAAATTTAGTAAGGGATCATCTTATATGATACCGCCGTACTAAGCAAAATAAGATGCATAAAAGATAAACATCACATGCAATCAAAATATGTGACATGATATGGCCATCATCATCTTGTGCTCATGATCTCCATCACCAAAGCATTGTCATGATCTCCATCGTCACTGGCTCGACACCTTGATCTCCATCGTAGCATCGTTGTCGTCTCGCCAACTATTGATTTTACGACTATCGCTACCGCTTAGTGATAAAGTAAAACAATTACATGGCGATTGCATTGCATACAATAAAGCGAAAACCATATGGCTCCTGCCAGTTGCCAATAACTCTGTTACAAAACATGATCATCCCATGCAACAATTTAGATATCATCACGTCTTGACCATATCACATCACAACAAGCCCTGCAAAAACAAGTTAGACATCCTCTACTTTGTTGTTGCAAGTTTTACGTGGCTGCTACGGGCTTCTAGCAAGAACCGTTCTTACCTACGCATCAAAACCACAACGATTTTTCGTCAAGTGTGCTGGTTTAACCTTCAACAAGGACCGGGCGTAGTCAAGCTCGATTCAACTAAAATTGGAGAAACAGACACCCGCTAGCCACCTGTGTGCGAAGCACGTCGGTAGAACCAATCTCATGAACGCGGTCATGTAATGTCGGTCCGGGCCGCTTCATCCAACAATACCGCCGAATCAAAGTAAGACGTTGCTGGTAAGCAGTATGACTATTATCGCCCACAACTCATTGTGTTCTACTCGTGCATATAACATCTACGCATAGACCTGGCTCGGATGCCACTGTTGGGGAACGCAGTAATTTCAAAAAAAATCCTACGATCACGCAAGATCTATCTAGGAGATGCATAGCAACGAGAGGGGAGAGTGTGTCCACGTACCCTCGTAGACCGAAAGCAGAAGAGTTTAGTAACGTGGTTGATGTAGTCGAACTTCTTCGCGATTACACCGATCCAAGTACTGAACGTACGGCACCTCCGCGTTCAGCACACGTTCAGCTCGATGACGTCCCTCATACTCTTGATCTAGTTGAGGCCGAGGGAGAGTTCTGTTAGCACGACGGCGTGGTGACAGTGATGATGATGTTACCGACGCAGGGCTTCGCCTAAGCACTACGATGATATGATCGAGGTGTGTAACTGTGGAGGGGGGCACCGCACACGGCTAAAAGATCAACTTGTGTGTTCTAGGGTGCCCCCTGCCCCTGTATATAAAGGAGGGAGGGGGAGGCCGGCCGGCCCTAGCTAGGCGCGCCGGGAGAAGGGGAATCCTACTAGGACTCCAAGTCCTAGTAGGTTTCCACCTAAAGGAGAAGGGGGAAGGAAGGGAGAGGGGGGCCGCGCCCCCAACCCCTTGTCCAATTCGGACTAGGCTTGGGGGGGCGCCACCTCCTGGCCGCTGCCTCTCCTTCCCACTAAGGCCCACAACGGCCCATCGACTCCCCGGGGGGTTCCGGTAACCCCTCTGGCACTCCGTTTTTACCCGAAACTATCTGGAACACTTCCGGTGTCCGAATAACATGGTCCAATATATCAATATTTATGTCTCGACCATTTCGAGACTCCTCGTCGCGTCCGTGATCTCATCCGGGACTCCGAACAAACTTCGGTCATAAAAACACATAACTCATAATACAAATCGTCATCGAACGTTAGGCGTGCGGACCCTACGGGTTCGAGAACTACGTAGACATGACCGAGACACATCTCCGGTCAATATCCGATAGCGAAACCTGGATGCTCATATTGGTTCGTACATATTCTACGAAGATCTTTATCGGTCAAACCGCATAACAACATACGTTGTTCCCTTTGTCATCGGTATGTTACTTGCCCGAGATTCGGTCATCGGTATCATCATACCTAGTTCAATCTCATTACCGGCAAGTCTCTTTACTCGTTCTGTAATACTTCTTCCCGCAACTAAATCAATAGTCACATTGCTTGCAAGGCTTGTAGTGATGAGCATTACCGAGAGGGCCCAGAGATACCTCTCCGAAACACGGAGTGACAAATCCTAATCTCGATCTATGCCAACCCAACAAATACCTTCGGAGACACCTGTAGAGCATCTTTGTAATCACCCATTTACGTTGTGACGTTTGATAGCACACAAAGTGTTTCTCCGGTATTCGGGAGTTGCATAATCTCATAGTCTGAGCAACATGTATAAGTCATGAAGTAAGCAGTAGCAGTGAAATTGTAACGATCATAATGCTAAGCTAACGAATGGGTCTTGTCCATCACATCATTCTCCTAATGATGTGATCCCGTTCATCAAATGACAACAGATGTCTATGGTTAGGAAACATAACCATCTTTGAAAAACGAGCTAGTCAAGTAGAGGCATACTAGGGACACTTTATTTTGTCTATGTATTCACACATGTACTAAGTTTCCGGTTAACACAATTCTAGCATGAATAATAAACATTTATCATGAAATAAGGAAATAAATAATAACTTTATTATTGCCGCTAGGGCATATTTCCTTCAAGATTAGTATCTCGTAACGGGAGTTGCAGAATGAACAAAGACTAGTTAAGGATGAGGTGACGATGCGTGTCGAGAATGGTTCCAAGGTCGATTGATTGCCGTCGGCACACTACCTCTACATCTACCTTCGGGATTAGTTTTAGGCCTGAATAATTGTTATTTGGTGCCAGCGTTAAGCATGAACATTATATCTGGAACTTGTTTGATGCGAGACGGTTATTCATTTAAATCAGAGAATAATGGTTGTTCTATTTATATGAGTAATATCTTTTATGGTCATGCACCCTTGAAGAGTGGTCTATTTTTGTTGAATCTCGATAGTGATGATACACATATTCATAATATTGATGCCAAAATATGCAAAGTTGTTAATGATAGTGCAACATATTTGTGGCACTGCCGTTTAGGTCATTTTGGTGTAAAGCGCATGAAGAAACTCCATGCAGATGGACTTTTGGAATCACTTGATTGTGAATCATTTGATGCTTGTGAACCATGCCTCATGGGCAAGATGACTAAAAGTAGGTTCTCCGGAACAATGGAGCGAGCTACTGACTTATTGGAAATAATTCATACCGATGTATGTGGTCCGATGAGTGTTGAGGCTCGCGGCGGGTATCGTTATTTTCTGACCTTCACAGATGAGCAGATATGGGTATATCTACTTAATGAAACACAAGTCTGAAACATTTGAAAAGTTCAAACAATTTCAGAGTGAAGTGGAAAATCATCGTAACAAGGAAATAAAGTTTCTACGATCTGATCGCAGAGGCGAATATTTGAGTTACGAGTTTGGTCTTCATTTAAAACAATGTGGAAAAGTTTCACAACTCACGCCACCTGGAACACCACAGCGTAATGGTGTGTCTGAATGTCGTAATCGTACTTTATTGGATATGGTGCGATCTATGATGTCTCTTACCGATTTAACCCTATCTTTTTGGGGTTATGCATAAGAGACAGCTGCATTCACTTTAAATAGGGCACCGTCTAAATCCGTTGAGACGACACCGTATGAACTGTGGTTTGGCAAGAAACCTAAGCTGTCGTTTCTTAAAGTTTGGGGTTGCGATGCTTATGTGAAAAAGCTTCAGCCTGATAAGCTCGAACCCAAATTGGAGAAGTGCGTCTTCATAGGGTACCCAAAAGAAACTGTTGGGTACACCTTGTATCACAGATCCTAAGGCAAGATATTTTTTGCTAAGAATGGATCCTTTCGAGAGAAGGAGTTTCTCTCGAAAGAAGTGAGTGGGAGGAAAGTAGAACTTGATGAGGTAATTGTACCTTCTCATGAATTGGAAAGTAGTTCATCACAGAAATCAGTTCCAGTGATGCCTACACCAATTAGGGAGGAAGCTAATGATAATGATCATGAAACATCAGATCAAGTTACTACCGAACCTCGTAGGTCAACCAGAGCATGTTCTTCACCAGAGTGGTACGGTAATCCTGTTCTGGAAGTCATGTTACTAGACCATGACGAACCTATGAACTATGAGGAAATGATGATTGAGGGAGTCCTCGATTAAGGGGTCCTCGGGCGTCTGGCGTATGTGACGTGGGCCGGACTGTTGGGCCATGAAGATACAAGATAGAAGACTTCCTCCCGTGTCCGGACGGGACTCTCCTATGCGTAGATGGCAAGCTTGGCATCCGGATATGAAGATTCCTTCCTCTGTAAACCGACTCTGTACAACCCTAGGCCCCTCTGGTGTCTATATAAACTGGAGGGTTTAGTCCGTAGAGGCAATCATAATCAGACATGCTAGACTTCTAGGGTTTAGCCATTACGATCTCGTGGTAGATCAACTCTTGTAATCCTCATATTCATCAAGATCAATCAAGCAGGAAGTAGGGTATTACCTCCATCGAGAGGGCCCAAACCTGGATAAACATCGTGCCCCCCCGTCTCATGTTACCATCGACCTTAGACGCACAGTTCGGGACCCCCTACCCGAGATCCGCCGGTTTTGACACCGACATTCGTGCTTTCATTGAGAGTTCCGCTGTGACGTCAAAGACATGATTGATGGCTCGCCTTGTTATCAAGGACAGTATCACCTCCGGAAGAGCTCTGGCCTCAGGCCAAACCCTCCGGCTGGGTGGCTTTACCATGACCGCCCGTTCGCCTGTCAAGCCAATGATGACTTCTCAGGTCACTGAAAATCGTCTCCATATTGACTCCGAGTACTCCAAGCAGATGGATCCGGCGGAGTTGTCGTCTTTAAACGAACTCCTGGATCGCATCGCCGCCATGGGGGTTGCTACAGACTATGATAAGATTGGGCTTAAACCCGATCAGAGAGAAATCAAATCTCCGCCAATCACCCATTAGATAGCGGTCGTGGAGGAGCAAAACAACAACTCTTCCCCTATGCTGAAGATGAGTTATATTTGGATTTCCAAGCTCGAAGAGCCGGATACCTGTCTGCGGGACGACACTCATGGCCCTCCTAACTTAGAATCGGGCGTCGAGCCTAGAAAATCATTTAACATCCCGTAGTCCGAACTAATAAGATCGGAAGTTTTTCAAACTCCGGACCCCAAATTGGGTCAGGGTTCGGATTTAAAGCCACCCACCCACCACAAGCAATATCTGCCGAGCAATTCCGGTCCTCCGGATATATGAGACCTCATTCACGTGCGACAGCAGTCCCAGGAAACAGTACATCACTTTTGGGCCAGATTCCTTCTTGTCAAAGACAAGATTAAATATTGCCGCGACGAGGACGTGATCTCAGTATTCTGCCATAATTGCACGGATGAAGGAATCCTCAACGCCATCAACTGTCGTCGCGTATCACACTTTGCTGACTTGGCAACCATAGTACAGAAGTACTGCGCAATGGAAAGCACCTGGAAAACTCAGACAGCTCGCTGGGAACCACCGGTCTCCACTCAACCCCTCTGGCGGGCCAAGAGGATGCACCCTCGCGGGGCACCCGACCCCATAGTGAAGAAAACTAAGCCCATTACGGGACGCGGAATTGTTCTAGAGGGATGGCTCGATAGGCCATGCAAAATACACACTGTTGGAAATATGCCCTAGAGGCAATAATAAATTGGTTATTATTATATTTCCTTGTTCATGATAATCGTTTATTATCCATGCTAGAATTGTATTGGTAGGAAACTCAGATACATGTGTGGATACATAGACAACACCATGTCCCTAGTAAGCCTCTAGTTGACTAGCTCGTTGATCAATAGATGGTTACGGTTTCCTGACCATGGACATTGGATGTCGTTGATAACGGGATCACATCATTAGGAGAATGATGTGATGGACAAGACCCAATCCTAAGCATAGCATAAAAGATCGTGTAGTTCGTTTGCTAGAGCTTTTCCAATGTCAAGTATCTTTTCCTTAGACCATGAGATCGTGTAACTCTCGGATACCGTAGGAGTGCTTTGGGTGTACCCAACGTCACAACGTAACTGGGTGACTATAAAGGTACACTACGGGTATCTCTGAAAGTGTCTATTGGGTTGACACGGATCGAGACTGGGATTTGTCACTCCGTATGACGGAGAGGTATCTCTGGGCCCACTCGGTAATGCATCATCATAATGAGCTCAATGTGACTAAGGAGTTAGCCACGGGATCATACATTACGGTATGAGTAAAGTGACTTGCCGGTAACGAGATTGAACAAGGTATTGAGATACCGACGATCGAATCTCGGGCAAGTAACGTACCGATTGACAAAGGGAATTGTATACGGGATTGATTGAATCCTTGACATCGTGGTTCATCCGATGAGATCATCGTGGAACATGTGGGAGCCAACATGGGTATCTAGATCCCGCTGTTGGTTATTGACCGGAGAGGCGTCTCGGTCATGTCTGCATGTCTCCCGAACCCGTAGGGTCTACACACTTAAGGTTCGGTGACGCTAGGGTTGTAGAGATATTAGTATGCGGAAACCCGAAAGTTGTTCGGAGTCCCGGATGAGATCCGGACGTCACGAGGAGTTCCGGAATGGTCTGTAGGTGAAGAATTATATATAGGAAGTCAAGTTTCGGCCACCGGGAAAGTTTCGGGGGTTGCCGGTATTGTACCGGGACCACCGGAAGGGTCCCGGGGGTCCACCGGGTGGGGCCACCTATCCCGGAGGGCCCCATGGGCTGAAGTGGGAAGGGAACCAGCCCTTAGTGGGCTGGGGCGCCTCCCATGGGCCTCCCCCCTGCGCCTAGGGTTGGAAACCCTAGGGTGGTTGGGCGCCCCACTTGCCTTGGGGGGTAAGTTTCGCCCTGGCCGCCGCCCCCCCTTGCAGATCGGATCCAGGCCGGCGCCCCCCCTTCCAGGGGGCCTATATATAGTGGGGGGAGGGAGGGCAGCAGTATGACAGCCCCTGCTGCCTCCCTCTCCCCCTGCAACACCTCTCCCTCTCGCAGAAGCTTGGCGAAGCCCTGCCGAGACCCCGCTACTTCCACCACCACGCCGTCGTGCTGCTGGATCTCCATCAACCTCTCCTTCCCCCTTGCTGGATCAAGAAGGAGGAGACATCGCTGCTCCGTACGTGTGTTGAACGCGGAGGTGCCGTCCGTTCGGCACTCGGTCATCGGTGATTTGGATCACGGCGAGTACGACTCCATCAACCCCGTTCATTGGAACGCTTCCGCTCGCGATCTACAAGGGTATGTAGATGCACTCCTTTCCCCTCGTTGCTAGTATACTCCATAGATGGATCTTGGTGATGCGTAGAAAAATTTTAAATTCTGCTACGATCCCCAACAGTGGCATCATGAGCCAGGCCTATGCGTAGTTACTATGCACGAGTAGAACACAAAGCAGTTGTGGGCGTTGATGTTGCCAATTCTTCTTGCCGTTACTAGTCTTATCTTGATTCGGCGGCATCGTGGGATGAAGCGGCCCGGACCGACCTTACACGTACTCTTACGTGAGACAGGTTCCACCAACTGACATGCACTAGTTGCATAAGGTGGCTAGCAGGTGTCTGTCTCTCCCACTTTAGTCGGATTGGATTCGATGAAAAGGGTCCTTATGAAGGGTAAATAGAAATTGGCATATCACGTTGTGGCTTTTGCGTAGGTAAGAAACGTTCTTGCTAGAAACCCATAGCAGCCACGTAAAACATGCAACAACAATTAGAGGACGTCTAACTTGTTTTTGCAGGGTATGCTATGTGATGTGATATGGCCAAAAAGGATATGATGAATGATATATGTGATGTATGAGATTGATCATGTTCTTGTAATAGGAATCACGACTTGCATGTCGATGAGAATGACAACCGGTAGGAGCCATAAGAGTTGTCTTAATTTATTGTATGACCTGCGTGTCAATGAAAACGCCATGTAATTACTTTACTTTATTGCTAACCGTTAGCCATAGTAGTAGAAGTAATAGTTGGCGAGACAACTTCATGAAGACACAATGATGGAGATCATGATGATGGAGATCATGGTGTCATGCCAGTGACGAAGGTGATCATGCCGCGCCTCAAAGATGGAGATCAAAGGCGCAAGATGATATTGGCCATATCACGTCACTTTATGATTTGCATGTGATGTTTATCATGTTTACATCTTATTTGCTTAGAACGACGGTAGCATAAATAAGATGATCCCTCACTAAAATTTCAAGAGACGTGTTCCCCCTAACTGTGCACCGTTGCGAAGGTTCGTTGTTTCGAAGCACCACGTGATGATCGGGTGTGATAGATTCTAACGTTCGAATACAACGGGTGTTGACGAGCCTAGCATGTACAGACATGGCCTCGGAACACATGCGAAACACTTAGGTTGACTTGACGAGCCTAGCATGTACAGACATGGCCTCAGAACACAAGAGATCGAAAGGTCGAAGTATAGTAGATACGATCAACATGGAGATGTTCACCGATGATGACTAGTCCGTCTCACGTGATGATCGGACACGGCCTAGTTTGACTCGGATCATGTATCACTTAGATGACTAGAGGGATGTCTATCTGAGTGGGAGTTCATTTATCAGATGAACTTAATTATCATGAACATAGTCAGAAGGTCTTTGCAAATTATGTCATAGCTTGCGCTTTAGTTCTACTGGTTAAGATATGTTCCTAGAGAAAATTTAGTTGAAAGTTGGTAGTAGCAATTATGCGGACTGGGTCCGTAAACTAAGGATTGTCCTCATTGCTGCACAGAAGGCTTATGTCCTTAATGCACCGCTCGGTGTGCTGAACCTCAGCGTCGTCTGTAGATGTTGCGAAACATCTGACATACACGTTTTGATAACTACGTGATAGTTCAGTGCGTAATGCTAACGGTTTAGAATTGTGGCACCAAAGACGGTTTTTGAAACGTCGCAGAACATATGAGATGTTCCGAAGACTGAAATTGGGATTTCGTACTAGTGCCCACGTCAAGAGGTATGAGACCTCTGACAAGTTTCTTAAGCCTGCAAACTGAGGGAGAAAAGCTCAATCGTTGAGCATGTGCTCAGATTGTCTGAGTACCACAATCGCTTGAATCGAGTGGGAGTTAATCTTCCAGATGAGATAGTGATGGTTCTCCATAGTCACTGCCACCAAGCTATTAGAGCTTCGTGATGAACTATAACATATCAGGGATAGATATGATGATCCTTGAGCAACTCGCGATGTTTGACACCGCGAAAGTAGAAATCAAGAAGGAGCATCAATTGTTGATGGTTAGTAAAACCACTAGTTTCTAGAAGGGCAAGGGCAAGAAGGGATACTTCATGAAATAGCAAATCATTTGCTGCTCTAGCGAAGAATCCCAAGGTTGAACCCAAACCCGAGACTAAGTGCTTCTGTAATGAGGGAACGGTCACTGAAGCAGAACTACCCTAGATACTTGGTAGATGAGAAGGCAGGCAAGGTCGACAGAAGTATATTGGATATACAATATATGAATGTGTACTTTACTAGTACTCCTAGCAGCACTAGGGTATTAGATACCGGTTCGGTTGCTAAGTGTTAGTAACTCGAAATAAAAGCTGCGGAATAAACGGAGACTAGCTAAAGGTGAGATGACGATATGTGTTGGAAGTGTTTCCAAGGTTGATGTGATCAAGCATCGCATGCTCCCTCTACCATCGAGATTTGGTGTTTGCGTTGAGCATGATTGGATTATGTTTATCGCAATACGGTTATTCATTTAAAGAGAATAATGGTTAGTCTGTTTATTTGAATAATACCTTCAATGGTCTTGCACCTAAAATGAATCTCGATCGTAGTGATACACATGTTCGTGCCAAAAGATATAAAATAGTAATGATAGTTCCACATACTTGTGGCACTGCCATTTGAGTCATATTGGTATAGAACGCATGAAGAAGCTCCATGTAGATGGATCTTTGGACTCACTCGTTTTTGAAAAGATTGAGACATGCGAACCATGTCTATTGGTATATATGCATGAAGAAACTCCATGCAAATGGATCGTTTGTACTCACTTGATTTTGAATCACTTGAGACATGCAAATCATACCACATGGGCAAGATGACTGAAAGGCCTCGTTTTCAGTAAGATGGAACAAGAGAGCAACTTATTGGAAGTAATACATTTTGATGTATGCAGTCCAATGAGTGCTGAGGCATGCAGTGGATATCGTTATGTTCTTACTTCACAGATGATTTGAGTAGATGCTGAGAATATTTACTTGATGAAACACAAGTCTGAATTATTGAAAGGTTCAAGTAATTTCAGAGTGAAGTTGAAGATCGTCATGACAAGAGGATAAAATGTCTATGATATGATCATAGAGATATCTGAGTTACGAGTTTGGCACACAATTAAGACATTGTGGAAAGTGTTTCACAATTAATACCGCCTGGAACACCACAGTGTGATGGTGTGTCTGAACATCATAACTGCACTCTATTGGATATGGTGCATACCATGATGTCTCTTATCAAACTACAACTATCGTTTATGGGTTAGGCATTAGAGATAACCGCATTCACTTTAAAAGGGGCACCACGCAATTCCGTTGAGACGACACCGTTCAGAGAAACCTAAGTTGTCGTTTCTTAAAAGATTGGGGCTGCGATGCTTATGTGAAAGAGTTTCAAGCTGATAAGCTCGAACCCAAAGCGGATAAATGCATCTTCATAGAAAACCCAAAACAGTTGGGTATACCTCCTATTTCAGATCTAGAAGCAAAAGTAATTGCTTCTAGAAACGAGTCCTTTCTCGAGGAAAAGTTTCTCTCGAAAGAATTGAGTGGGAGGATGGTGGAGACTTGATGAGGTTATTGAACCATAACTTCAACTAGTGTGTAGCAGGGCACAGGAAGTTGTTCCTGTGGCACCTACACCAATTGAAGTGGAAGCTTATGATAGTGATCATGAAACTTCGGATCAAGTCACTACCAAACCTTGTAGGTCGACAAGGATATGTACTACTCCTGAGTGGTACGGTAATCCTGTCTTAGATATCATGTTGTTAGACAACAATGAACCTACGAGCTATGGAGAAGCGATGGTGGGCCCATATTCCGACAAATGGTTAGGAACCATGAAATCCGAGATAGAATCCATGCATGGACTTTGGTGAACTTGCCCGATGATCGGCAAGCCATTGAGATAAATGGATCTTTAAGAAGAAGACGGACGTGGACGGTAATGTCACCGTCTATGAAGCTCGACTTATGGCAAAGAGTACTTTCACAAGTTTAAGGAGTTGACTACGATGAGATTTTCTCATCCGTAGCGATCCTTAAGTCCGTCGGAATCATGTTAGCATTAGGTGCATTTATGAAATCTGGCAGATGGATGTCAAAACAAGTTTCCTTACCAGTTTTCATAAGGAAAGGTTGTATGTGATACAATCAGAAAGGTTTTGTCGATCCTAAGGATGCTAAAAGGTATGCTAGCTCCAGCGATCCTTCCATGGACTAGAGCAAGCATCTCGGAGTCAGAATATACGCTTTGATGGAGTGATCAAAGTTTTTGGGTTTATACAAAGTTTGTTAGAAACTTGTATTTACAATAAAGTGAGTGGGAGCGCTACAACATTTCTGATAAGTATATATGAATGACATATTGTTGATCCGAAATGATGTAAAAAAAAATTCTGGAAAGCATAAAGGGTTGTTTGAAAGGAGTTTTTCAAAGGAAGACCTGGATAAAGCTGCTTACATATTGGGCATCAAGGTCTATAGAGATAGATCAAGACGCCTGATGATACTTTCAAAGAACGCACACCTTGACATGATTTTGAAAGAGTTCAAAATAGATCAGCAAAGAAGGAGTTCTTGGCTGTGTTACAAGGTGTGAGTATTGAGTAAGACTCAAGACCTGACCACAGCAGAAGAGAGAGAAAGGATGAAGGTTGTCCCCTATGCTTTAGACGTAGGCTCTACAGTATGCTATGCTGTGTACCGCACATGAAGTGTGCCTTGCCATGAGTTGGTAAAGGGGTACAATAGTGATCCGGGAATGGATCACATGACAGCGGTCGAACTTATCCTTAGTATCTAGTGGACTAAGGAATTTTCTCGATTATGGAGGTGAAAAGGAGTTCGTCGTAAAGGGTTACGTCGATGCGAACTTTGACACTAATCCGGATGACTCTGAGTAGTAAACCGGATTCGTATAGTAGAGCAGTTATTTGAAATGGCTCCAAGTAGCGCGTGGTAGCATCCACAAGATGACATAGATATTCGTAAAGCACACACGGATCTGAAAGGTTCAGACCCGTTGACTAATAACCTCTCTCACAAGCATAACATGATCAAACCAGAACTCATTGAGTGTTAATCACATAGTGATGTGAACTAGATTGTTGACTCTAGTAAACTCTTTAGATGTTGGTCACATGGTGATGTGACCTGTGAGTGTTAATCACATGGTGATGTGAACTAGATTATTGACTCTAGTGCAAGTGGGAGATAGTTGGAAATATTCCCTAGAGGCAATAATAAATTGGTTATTATTATATTTCCTTGTTTATGATAATCGTTTATTATCCATGCTAGAATTGTATTGATAGGAAACTCAGATACATGTGTGGATACATAGACAACACCATGTCCCTAGTAAGCCTCTAGTTGACTAGCTCGTTGATCAATAGATGGTTACGGTTTCCTGACCATGGACATTGGATGTCGTTGATAACGGGATCACATCATTAGGAGAATGATGTGATGGACAAGACCCAATCCTAAGCATAGCATAAAAGATCGTGTAGTTCGTTTGCTAGAGCTTTTCCAATGTCAAGTATCTTTTCCTTAGACCATGAGATCGTGTAACTCCCGGATGCCGTAGGAGTGCTTTGGGTGTACCCAACGTCACAACGTAACTGGGTGACTATAAAGGTACACTACGGGTATCTCTGAAAGTGTCTGTTGGGTTGACACGGATCGAGACTGGGATTTGTCACTCCGTATGACGGAGAGGTATCTCTGGGCCCACTCGGTAATGCATCATCATAATGAGCTCAATGTGACTAAAGAGTTAGCCACGGGATCATGCATTACGGTACGAGTAAAGTGACTTGCCGGTAACGAGATTGAACAAGGTATTGGGATACCGACAATCGAATCTCGGGCAAGTAACGTACCGATTGACAAAGGGAATTGTATACGGGATTGATTGAATCCTCGACATCGTGGTTCATCCGATGAGATCATCGTGGAACATGTGGGAGCCAACATGGGTATCCAGATCCCGCTGTTGGTTATTGACCGGAGAGGCGTCTCGGTCATGTCTGCATGTCTCCTGAACCCGTAGGGTCTACACACTTAAGGTTCGGTGACGCTAGGGTTGTAGAGATATTAGTATGCGGAAACCCGAAAGTTGTTCGGAGTCCCGGATGAGATCCCGGACGTCACGAGGAGTTCCGGAATGGTCCGGAGGTGAAGAATTATATATAGGAAGTCAAGTTTCGGCCACCGGGAAAGTTTCGGGGGTCGTCGGTATTGTACCGGGACCACCGGAAGGGTCCCGGGGGTCCACCGGGTGGGGCCACCTATCCCGGAGGGCCCCATGGGCTGAAGTGGGAAGGGAACCAGCCCTTAGTGGGCAGGGGCGCCCCCCATGGGCCTCCCCCCTGCGCCTAGGGTTGGAAACCCTAGGGTGGGGGGGCGCCCCACTTGCCTTGGGGGGTAAGTTTCCCCCTGGCCGCCGCCGCCCCTTGCAGATGGGATCCAGGCCGGCGCCCCCCTCCCAGGGGGCCTATATATAGTGGGGGGAGGGAGGGCAGCAGTATGACAGCCCCTGGCGCCTCCCTCTCCCCCTGCAACACCTCTCCCTCTCGCAGAAGCTTGGCGAAGCCCTGCCGAGACCCCGCTACTTCCACCACCACGCCGTCGTGCTGCTGGATCTCCATCAACCTCTCCTTCCCCCTTGCTGGATCAAGAAGGAGGAGACGTCGCTGCTCCGTACGTGTGTTGAACGCGGAGGTGCTGTCCGTTCGGCACTCGGTCATCGGTGATTTGGATCACGGCGAGTACGACTCCATCAACCCCGTTCATTGGAACGCTTCCGCTCGCGATCTACAAGGGTATGTAGATGCACTCCTTTCCCCTCGTTGCTAGTATACTCCATAGATGGATCTTGGTGATGCGTAGAAAAATTTTAAATTCTGCTACGATCCCCAACACACACAACACCGGATACCGTACCAACCCACAGCCTTAGAGCGTGTTGGATACTCCGACAGGTGGCCAAGAGCGGTGAGGATATCCTCACTAAAAACACCTTAGAGCAACGCCCCCCAGAGTACGACGACCTCAGAGTATTGACGGTCTTCGAGACTTTTGCTTCAAACAATAGGCGCAAGAGGGCACTCCGCGACCTCGCAGAAGTCTGCCAAGTCGCAACAATAAACCCCTGGAACGACACGGCAATAACTTTCAATGCCAGTGACGAGCCAAAATTCTGATCAGTCCAGGCACCAGCCGCCTTGGTCCTCAATCCAATTGTGGATGGCTTTCGTCTCACTAAAGTGCTCATGGACGGCGGCAACGGACTAAACCTCATCTACGAGGACACACTCAATAAAATGGAAATAGAGAGGAGCCGCATCGAGCAAAGTAATACGACCTTCTGAGGAATCATCCCCAGCCGGGAGGCGCGATGCGTGAGGAAAATTACACTCGACGTGATATTCGGCATGCCGGAGAACTATCGGTCCGAAGAGATAACATTCCAGGTGGCCCCTTTCAACAGTGGATATCACGCCCTGTTGGGGCGAGACGCATTCATGCGCTTCCAAGCTATACCTCATTACGGGTACATGAAGCTCAAGATGCCCGGGCCCAACGGTATTATCACTCTCGTTAGTGATCCGGACATAGCCCTCCACGCCGAAAACAAAACCGCATCCCTGGCCCTCGAGGCATTGTCCGAGGCCCTCGCAGCCGAAGAGTTAACCGCACTACGCTCCACGGTGGATAGGGACGATGTAATCCTTGATAAGCAGCCCAAATCCACCTCCTTGAAACCCGCAGACGAAATAGTGAAATTTCAAGTCCACCCGACGGACCCCAAGAAGACAGCTTCCATCGGGGCACAGCTGGACCCAACGGTCGACGCCGCCCTACGAGCGTTCCTGCGCGAGAACTGGGACATATTCGCCTGGCACCCTTCTGATATGCCTGGGATCCCATGCAGGTTGGCCGAACACAGCCTCAATATATTGAAGGGATATAAGCCGGTCAAGCAAACACTGCGGCGCTTTTCCGAACCCAAACGACAAGCTATGGGGGAGGAGCTAGCCAAGCAAATTGAGGCCGGATTCATCAGACAAATAAAACACCTGGACTGGCTGGCAAACCTAGTGATGGTGCCAAAGAAGGATAAATCTAGGCGCCTGTGCGTCGATTTCAAAGACCTCAACAAGGCCTGCCCCAAGGATCTATTCCCCCTCCCCCGCATCGATCAGATTATTGATGCTACTTCAGGACACGACTCACTGTGTTTCCTCGACGCATACTCCGGATACCATCAAATCAAAATGAAGGAGTCCGATCAAGCCGCAACGGCATTCATTACCCCATACGGGCCTTTCTGCTTCAACACTATGCCCTTTGGGCTTAAAAACGCCGGCGCCACCTACCAACGCATGATTCAAACATGCCTGGAGAAACAAATCGGCAAGACAGTTGAAGCATACGTGGATGACGTCGTCATCAAGACTAGGCACGTCGAGTCAATAATAGACGACTTGCGTCTCACATTCGACAACCTCCGTACATATGACATCAAGCTCAATCCGGAAAAATGTGTTTTCGGCGTTCCCGCTAGAAAACTGCTGGGCTTCATCGTTTCCAATAGAGGAATTGAGGCAAATCCAGCCAAAATCAGAGCTTTGTCACAATTGGCTACACCAACAGACCTTAAACAGGTCCAAAAACTAGCCGGATGCGTGACAGCTTTAAGCCGCTTTATCTCCAGACTAGGAGAAAAAGCTTTCCACTTTATCGCCTTCTCCGATGCACCGACCACTTCGAGTGGACGGATGCGGCAACGGCCGGACTGGAAGAAATAAAGGCTCTTTTAGCGAGCAACCCAATCCTGGCCGCGCCGAACGTCGGCGAACCGATGTTAGTATACATCTCTGCAACACACCAGGTGGTGAGCGCGGTGCTCGTCGTCGAGCGAGAGGAGGACAGACACAAATTCCCGCTTCAGAAACCGGTGTACTACGTATCCACTGTCCTCACCCCATGAAAATCGCGGTACCCTCATTACCAGAAAATAGCATACGCAGTCTTCATGGCATCCCAAAAGCTACGACACTACTTCCAAGAGTGCTCGATCACGGTGGCTTCCGAAGTACCACTCAATGACGTAATAAACAACCGCGACGCTACGGGCCAGATTGCCAAGTAGGCCATTGAGCTCCTGCCATTCGACATAACATACAAACCACGCCGAGCCATTAAATCCCAAGTATTGGCCGACTTCATTGCCGAATGGACAGAGGCTGAACTCCCTAAAGAGTACGACACATATTCCAACTGGTTCATGCACTTCGATGGCTCTAAAATGCTGGCCGGCTTAGGAGCGGGCGTTGTCTTAACGTCCCCCACTGGAGACACAGTCCAGTACGTACTCCAAATATTGTACACAGACTCCAACAATGCAGCCGAATACGAGGCCTTATTGCACGGTCTTTGGATGGCTGCCTCCATGGGCATACAACGCCTGGAGGTGCGCGGGGATTCAAATCTCGCAATATCCCAAATAAACGGAGCCTTCAACACCAAAGATCCGAAGATGGCGGCCTATCATAACGCCATACTCAAAATATCAGCTCGGTTCGAGGGACTCGAGTTTCACCATGTGGCTCGAGAAAGTAATCAAGCAGCGGATGTTCTTGCTTGCATTGGTGCCAAGCGTGACCCCGTCCCGCCTAACATCTTTTTGGAAAGGCTCTTGAAGCCATCCGTGGTGTGGCAGGGTGAGAGTAGCAACACCAGTCCGGATTCAATTATACCCCCAGATTCCGAACACACTACCGATATCATCGGGGGCTCAGCCACCGAAATAACACCATCGGCCCATCTAATAATGGCAGTAATTGCCCCATGGACCGAACTCTTCTTGGCCTACCTTAATAGGCGAGAGCTCCCTGAGGATCAGAATGAGGCTCGCTGCATTGTTCGGCGCTCGAAAGCCTACAAGGTCCATAACGGAGAGCTCTACAAGAAAAGTGCTACCGGAGTCCTTCAAAGATGTATCTCCGAAGAAGAGGGACGACAGCTCCTGGCCGAAATCCATGCTGGTCTCGGCGGTCACCACGCCGCGGCTCGGGCCCTTGTAAGTAAAGCCTTCCGTACATGTTTCTTTTTGCCGACGGCCCGAGCAGATGCACAGGACCTTGCCCAACGTTGTGTCGGATGCCAACTTTTCGCCAATCAAAGCCATATGCCACCTACCGCTCTACAAACAATCCCCATTACTTGGCCTTTCGCGGTCTGGGGGCTTGATATGGTCGGACCCCTTAAAGGAGGAAGCCATAAGAAAAAATATCTGCTGGTCATGGTAGATAAATTCACCAAGTGGATAGATGCCAAACCAGTTAAAACGGCCGAAGCCGGACTAGTGATAGACTTTATATCCGGTGTCTTGCACTGTTATGGTGTCCCACACAACATCATCACCGATAACGGCTCGAATTTTACAGCCGATGAAGTGAAAACCTGGTGTGCCAACCTGGGCATTAAACTCGATTACGTCTCTGTCTATCACCCAAAAACAAATGGTCAAGTCGAACGAGCTAATGGTCTTATCATGAGCGGCATTAAGCCTAGACTAGCGCGGTCTTTGAAAGAATCAGACAAGCACTAGGTTGAGGAGCTCGACTCCGTACTCTGGGGGCTGCGGACCACGCCCAATCGCACTACCGGATACACACCATTCTTCATGGTGTACGGCGCAGAGGCCATTTTGCCCTGCGACATCATTCATGACTCACCTCGAGTGTGCATGTATGAAGAGAGAGAGGCCGAGATTGATCGGCAGGACAGCCTAGATGCCCTGGAGGAGGAGCGCGATGTTGCAAAAGCCCGTTCTGCATTCTACCAACAATAGGCTCGCAAATACCAAAGCAGGGAAGTGCGGGCCAAGACTTATAATGTTGGTGAACTCGTTCTACGCTTGCCGGAAAAGAAAAAGGACAAACTCAAGCCCAAGTGGGAGGGTCCCTTCATCATAGATGAAGTTCTCACTGGAGGAGCGTACCGCCTGCGTGATGCATCGGACAATCGCTTAGAGCCGAACCCGTGCAATGCCGCCAGACTCCGAAGATTCTATGCCTAGAGCCGTACTCTTTGTTCGTCTTCTTCTCCCTTGTTTCCATTTTCTCTCTCTTTAATTTTGCTCTATAGCCCTTGTGCGGCCAAACCACATGACGTACACATCCTTAAATGTATATGCTCATAATACCTGGGGGCTTCTTTAACAGAAGCTTATTATTATTTTCCGAGCATCAAGCTCACCACATATATGTCCTTTCCTCATATGTACCTTTTCTTCACCATTATATGCACCGTTATGACTTAAGTTTTGACCAAGCTGGGTTGCCTGGCTCCTGTGCTTATGCCCTACGTTCCCGTTTGTTCGGCTAGGGCATAAAGGGAGCACCTCTGCGATTGTTACAGCCGGGTCATCCGGACATGTACCTCAGACTGGGTGAAGCCGAAAGCTAGCATTCTTAAGGGGATATTCGGTCGGCGGAGTAAAGACGTTATACCCTAATTACATTGTAAACCCCCAGATGTTACGTATACTGTGATTTTTCAATCACAGTTCGGGCATGCATCCTACAACATGTTCACCCAGGGAAAGGAACCCTTAACGGAACTATTCTCCCTGGAAGATGTTTCTTACAATCAACATGTAATATAACATAGCTAGCCGGATACAACTTGTCTGTTCAAGCAACTATGACCCCTACGCCTTGTTTCCATGCATACCCCGGTCTATATTGTCGATCCAGTATTTGGAAACACTCCGCACCTTCGGGTCCCGAGGTTGAAGCGAAAAGGTCTGCCATGACAATCATTTTACAATCCGGCTAGGGACAAATTTGTCAATTGAAGTACATAGTCACTTGGACTCAAAACCTTCTTCCTCTATGCCGTCTAACAGGCTGTCTAGCTTACAATCCTATTGGGAAAACTTGGCGGCTATCTTTACTTGGTCATATACCAAATTAACTGGAATTTCTTATCCATCTGACCCCCGAGGTCCGACCCGGGCCATATGATTCGGATCAAGCTTGGTGTACTGTGTTTTAACCATGGCCCAGGCCTCTCGCGCACCTTCTCGGCAGGCCGATATTTTCCATAATTGAAAGCGCCGCCGAGCTCCTTGGAATAGCTTCACAAGCTCCTCCATACTTCCTGGAGGGGAGGCGGATGGCCACAAAGCCTTGGCAACGCTCCGCATTGCTTGCCGAGCTCGCTCGTGCACCTGCGACAGCTCTTGCAGCAGATCGCCTTGAGGTCCGGACACTTCCTCTTCAGAACGGCCAGTCAGCATACCTGCAGACATAAATCTGTCAGCTCATTTCTTTGTCGAATTACACAGGAGTAAGTTCAAAAGCATACTGAATATGCCACCTCGTAGCCTCCTATTTTCCTTTACGGCGTCCGCTAGTTGGGCTCGTACATGTTTTAGCCCTTCGCCTAGAAGGGTGTTGGAATCCTGCAGCTTGTTCTTATCATCTCTGACCCGTGTCAATACACGTTCGCCTACGGCCAGTTGCCTTTCGGCCTGTTGTTTACCCGCCCGCGCGACCTTCAATTCCTCTTTCAGTTGATCCACTGATCCTGTCATCCGAAACGTAACAGTATCAACATTACTGGTACATGATTATACTTTTTATGGATGGAGAGGAACATTACCAGGCGGTGCCTCCTTGGACTTCTCCAGTTCGGCGGTAGCAACAGCTAGCTGAGTCCGGCACTTTTCCAGCTCATGAGACATCATGTTGTTCTTCTCTGTGAGTACCTAATTATACAACGATCCTTAAATCAGTTTTTCAACTGTTTCAAGTCTCAGGGGCTACTGGTACATGATTACTAGATCTGTACAATGCGTGCTTACCCGCATATCTTTCAAATACTGACCAGTGACTCTGGTAAGCCCATCCCGAGCATCTCGGATGTATGCATCAGCCGAGCTGAAGGCGTCGAACGCCTCTTTAGTAAAGCCGGGGTCACGAAGAGCGGCCCTCCGGCGCCGATGATGCATGACACTCTCTACTTCGGAGTTCGTGACAGATACATTATCCGAATCCTCTGAAGGAGGATAATCCGGCGTCGTTCCCGTGTCTGCCCCCGCCCTAGAAGCAGGGTCTGGAACCTGATTGGTGGGGGCGCGACCGGCAGGCCCCTCGGACACGGTCCGGCGAATGCTCTTCCTAATAAAACCGACAATGTCATGGTTCGATGTGACTGCTGCAGGGCATATTTAAAGCCATACCTCTTTTATGAAGGTTTGGCCGTGTTGTCATTTGCCTTTCTCTTCAAAGACCCGCCCGGCGCAGGCGCCGTTCTCTTCTGAGATGCCTCTGGTGCAATATGACGCGTCGAGTGCCTCCCCTTTGGAGCACAAGACAGTGCGGCGGGTGAGGCATAATGAGGAAGCTCCTTCGGAGGAAATGTCTCCTGCTTACTTACATATGAGGCAGGAAGGAGGCCAGGATAATCGGCCGTGATAGCCACTTCTGTGCCATCATAGCTCGCCTGGTAGAAGACTCCCTCTTTGAGCTCTACAAATATGTTCGGATCTTCTTCAAATCCGGGATCAAGGTCCCGGTTATGGTTCTCCGGCTGTGGAGCGGGGCTATGGATCCCCGCGGTAACCCTCCGCCATTCCTATTAACGGACAGGTTAATGTCGGTTAAGCATGACTCGGGGAGAGGATTGAATAAAGTGGTGGGATTAAAAACTCACCCAGCTAGGAGGATTGTACATGGAAAATCCCTCTCGGTGCGTAAGACGAGTGAATTCCTATTTCTCCCCTTTATACAGATTGGCCAGTATTGTGGCCAGGGCAGTGAGGGAATCCGGACCCTTTCGTCCACAGCATGAGGCGTCATCTTCCCCATTGTAGTGCCACATAGGGAGCCCCCTGAATTGGAGTGGCTGAACACCTCGCGCTATGGAAGTTGCCATTACCTCGATTATTGATAATCCGGACTGGGCAAGTGCCCTTATCTTGCCCATCAATTGCCGGACTTCTGCACTGTCTTCCTCCTCGAGGCTCTGAGGACGCCAGCTGTGGAGTTTCTTCAACGGAGCACTGGAAAATTCGGGGAGGCCCATTCGGACTGGGTCGGGGAGAGCGACGTCTTTAATATAAAACCACTCCGAGGGCCAGTCTTCGGATGCCTTCTTCAGCGTGCCGGACAAGTATCCGGTCCCGGCTATGCGCCATATCTCGGCGCCACCCACTTCGAATACGGATCCTTTTGGGTACGGGGGACGAGGTAGAAGAGTTTCCTCCATAGAACAAAGTGGGCCTCGCAGCCCAGGAATAGCTCACAAAGAGCGACAAAACCCGCGATATGCAGGATGGAGGCCGGAGTAAGGTTGTGCAGTTGGAGGCCGTAGTACTCCAGGAGACCTCGGAGGAAAGGGTTGATTGGAAACCTGACGCCTCTTATTAAGAAGGATATGAAGCACACTCGCTCCCCCCTGGTTGGATTGGGGAAATTTTCCGCCAGGGCTTCGCCTGTGAAAGTGGTTAATCCTGCCCGGACGGGGACTAGGAATCCCTGCGTTTGAAGCTTACTCAGCTGGTCGTGGGATACTGAACATTTCTCCCAATCGCCTTTTTTGGAGCCATGGGGGCGGGAGGAAGAACTGGGAACGCTAGCCATGCTGGAATGGTTTCTCCTAGCAAGCTCTAAGGATTCTTCGCCTGATGTGAGATGGCATCTGAGATCCAATCTACTTAAATATATGCCTTTCTTACATGGCCAGGGTGTTATGTGCAAAAATACTCTGACCTATCATGTTCGCTCGACACATGGAGGCCGAAGCAATGGAGGCGCAGAAGCCAAGGGGTACAACATTAATGGAAGGCCGAGTATAACTTTTCGGATCAGACGCTTTGAAGTATTCGGAGGAAGAACCCGCCTTGCAATGCCAAAGACTATCGGTGCGCTGGACACATCGTCATTGAAGCCTGGTTCAGGGGCTACTGAGGGAGTCCTGGATTAAGTGGTCCTCGGGCGTCCGGCCTATGTGACGTGGGCCAGACTGTTGGCCCATGAAGATACAAGATAGAAGACTTCCTCCCGTGTTTGGATGGGACTCTCCTTTGCGTAGACGGCAAGCTTGGCGTCCGGATATGAAGATTCCTTCCTCTGTAACCGACTATGTACAACCCTAGGCCCTTCCGGTGTCTATATAAACCAGAGGGTTTAGTCCGTAGAGGCAATCATAATCAGACAGACTAGACTTCTAGGGTTTAGCCATTACGATCTCGTGGTAGATCAACTCTTGTAATCCTCATACTCATCAAGATTAATCAAGCAGGAAGTAGGGTATTACCTCCATCGAGAGGGCCCGAACCTGGGTAAACATCGTGTCCCCCGTCTCCTGTTACCATCGACCTTAGACGCACAGTTCGGGACCCCCTACCCGAGATCCGCCGGTTTTGACACCGACAATGATGAGCCCAGATTCCGCAAAATGGCTTGAGGCCATGAAATCTGAGATGGGGTCCATGTATGAGAACAAAGTATGGACTTTGGTGGACTTACCTGATGATCGGCAAGCCATAGAGAATAAATGGATCTTCAAGAAGAAGATTGACGCTGATGGTAATGTTACTGTCTACAAAGATTGACTTGTCGTGAAAGGTTTTTGACCAGTTCAAGGAGTTGACTACGATGAGACCTTCTCACCCGTAGCAATGCTTAAGTCTGTCCCAATCATGTTAGCAATTGCCGCATTTTATGATTATGAAATCTGGCAAATGGATGTCAAAATTGCATTCCTTATTGGATTTCTTAAAGAAGAGTTGTATATGATGCAACCAGAAGGTTTTGTCGATCCTAAAGGTGCTGACAAAGTGTGCAAGCTCCAGCGATCCATTTATGGACTGGTGCAAGCATATCGGAGTTGGAATATACGCTTTGATGAGGTGATCAAAGCATATGGTTTTATACAGACTTTTGGAGAAGCCTGTATTTACAAGAAAGTGAGTGGGAGCTCTGTAGCATTTCTAATATTATATGTGGATGACATATTGTTGATTGGAAATGATATAGAATTTCCGGATAGCATAAAAGGATACTTGAATAATAATTTTTCAGTGAAAGACCTCGGTGAAGCTGCTTATATATTGGGCATCAAGATCTATAGATATAGATCAAGATGCTTAATTGGACTTTCACAAAGCACATACCTTAATAAGGTTTTGAAGAAGTTCAAAATTGATCAGTCAAAGAAAGGGTTCTTGCCTGTGTTACAAGGTGTGAAGTTGAGTCAGACTCAATGCCCGACCACTGCAGAAGATAGAGAGAAAGTGAAAGTCATTCCCTATGCCTCAGCCATAGGTTCTATCATGTATGCAATGCTGTGTACTAGACCTGATGTGTGCCTTGCTATAAGTTTAGCAGGGAGTTACCAAAGTAATCCAGGAGTGGATCACTGGACAGCGGTCAAGAACATCTTGAAATACCTGAAGAGGACTAAGGAAATGTTTTCTCGATTATGGAAGTGACAAAGAGTTCGTCATAAAGGGTTACGTCGATGCAAGCTTTGACACTAGTCCGGATGACTCTGAATCTCAATTTGGATGCATATTGAAAGTGGGAGCAATTAGCTAGAGTAGCTCCATGCAGAGCATTCTAGACATAGAAATTTGCAAAATACATACAGATCTGAATGTGGCAGACCCGTTGAATAAACCTCTCTCACAAGCAAAACATGATCACACCTTAGTACTCTTTGGGTGTTAATCACATGGCGATGTGAACTATATTACTGACTCTAGTAAACCCTTTGAGTGTTGGTCACATGGCGATGTGAACTATGGGTGTTAATCACATGGTGATATGAACTATTGGTGTTAAATCACATGGCGATGTGAACTAGATTATTGACTCTAGTGCAAGTGGGAGACTGAAGGAAATATGCCCTAGAGGCAATAATAAAGTTGTTATTTTATAGTTCCTTATATCATGACAAATGTTTATTATTCATGCTAGAATTGTATTAACCGAAAACTTGATACATGTGTGGATACATAGATAAAACACCGTGTCCCTAGTAAGCCTCTACTAGACTAGCTCGTTAATCAAAGATGGTTAAGTTTTCTAACCATAGACATGTGTTGTCATTTGATGAACGAGATCACATCATTAGGAGAATGATGTGATGGACAAGACCCATCCGTTAGCTTAGCATAATGATCGTTAAGTTTTATTGCTATTGCTTTCTTCATGACTTATACATATTCCTTTGACTATGAGATTATGCAACTCCCGGATACCGAAGGAATACCTTGTGTGCTAGCAAACGTCACAACGTAACTGGGTGATTATAAAGATGCTCTACAGGTATCTCCGAAGGTGTTTGTTGGGTTGGCATAGATCGAGATTAGGATTTGTCACTCCGAGTATCGGAGAGGTATCTCTGGGCCCTCTCGGTAATGCACATCATGATAAGCCTTGCAAGTAATGTGACTAATGAGTTCGTTGCGGGATGATGCATTACGGA
This sequence comes from Triticum aestivum, assembly GCF_018294505.1. Lineage (NCBI taxonomy): Eukaryota > Viridiplantae > Streptophyta > Magnoliopsida > Poales > Poaceae > Triticum > Triticum aestivum. The sequence continues at coordinate 375,620,991 of NC_057802.1, forward strand.
ACGAGTAAAGAGACTTGCCGGTAATGAGATTGAACTAGGTATGAGGATACCGACGATCGAATCTCGGGCAAGTAACATACCGATGACAAAGGGAATAACGTATGTTGTCATAACGGTTCGACCGATAAAGATCTTCGTAGAATATGTGGGAGCCAATATGAGCATCCAGGTTCCGTTATTGCTTATTGATCGGAGAGGTGTCTCGGTCATGTCTACATAGTTCTCGAACCTGTAGGGTCCGCACGCTTAACGTTCGATGACGATTTGTATTATGAGTTATGTGTTTTGGTGACCGAAGATTGTTCGGAGTCCCAGATGAGATCACGAACATGACGAGGAGTTTCGAAGTGGTCGAGAGGTAAAAATTGATATATTGGACGATAGTATTCGGACATCGGAATGGTTTCAGAGCGTTTCGAATATTTATCGGAGTACCGGGAGGTTACCGGAACCCCCCGGGGAAAGTAATGGGCCACTATGGGAGATATGGGAGAGAGAGGGCAGCCCACAAGGGGTGGCGCGCGCCCTCCATGGGCAGTCCAAATTGGACAAGGGGAAGGGGGCGCCCCCCCTTTCCTTCTCCCTCTCCCTCTCCTTCCACCTTTCCCCCTCCGAAAGAAGGAAGGGGGGCGACTAGGACTAGGAGTCCTAGTGGGTTTCCCCCCACTTGGCGCGCCCCCTAGGGCGGCCTCCTCCCCTCCCCTCCTTTATATACGGGGGCAGGGGCTCCCCAAAGCAGATCAATTGTTTCTTACCCGTGTGATGTGCCCCCCTCCACCGTTTACTCCTCCGGTCATCTTGTCGTAGTGCTTAGGCGAAGCCCTGCACGGATCACATCACCATCACCGTCACCACGCCGTTGTGCTGACGAAACTCTCCCTCGACACTTTGCTGGATCAAGAGTTCGAGGGACGTCATCGAGCTGAACGTGTGTTGAACTCGGAGGTGCCATACGTTCGGCACTTGATCGGTTGGACCGCGAAGACGTTCGACTACATCAACCGCGTTAATATAACGCTTCCGCTTTCGGTCTACGAGGGTACGTGGACACACTCTTCCCCTCTCGTTGCTATGCATCTCCTAGATAGATCTTATGTGATCGTATGAATTTTTTTGAAATTGCATGCTACGTTCCCCAACACCAACCCACATATATTCGTCCCCATCTGCATCCCGAACCAAACCCTAGCCACTCCACTCCATCCCCAAGTTTTGTTCCGGCAATCTCCAGTCTTCTCCGGCATGTCAGGCAACAGATCCGACTCTAAGATCTCCTGATCCGTTAACTAGGGCATCGTCCCATGCAGGGACGAAGAGGCGATGGCCGTCCGCCGCTCCTGGGTGGAGTGTGCCCAACCGAGGTTGGAGTTGATCCAACGGGAATCCGTTGCGTCGGCGCAAATAACGCTCGGATCTCGGATTGGAGGTTTGAGCCGCGTGCCCACTGCGTTGCCGGACGGGCGAGGTGCGCCTGCCGTCCCAACTCCGGTGTGGAAGCGTACGAGGGTTATAGGGAGCGGTGTGCCCCTGTGCGAAGCAGAGGACATGGGAGGCGGAGTCCTGCCTCGCTGCCGACGTGGTGGCGATGGAGGTGGCGACGCACGATGCATTGGACGAGGAAGCCATCTGTGCCCGCATCCTCCAGAAGCGGCAAAGGAGGAGCACGCACATCCTCGCCCGAGAGCAAAACGGCGTTCTGTGCCATGGTCGGGCGCCCCCTAAAAAAGGAAAAGGGGAACGATGATGGGTTAGACAGCTTCGTCGATGAGTTGATCCGACTCGATCCATTTTGCGTCTTCGAGCACTACTTCCGTGATAAAGACGACAAGGGCAAGGTCAAAGACAGCGGTGGCTGATCTTTCTCCATAACTTAGTATGTAGAACATGTCAAATTTTGATAGCCCGATGACATGATTTATGTAGCCAATTTTTGATAGTCTGATGACATGTATTAATGTAGTAGCAGGACATTATGTGTTGGATTATCTGCGGACATTTGAATGGCCGGTTTAACTATGTCTGGCTGTAGATGCTCTTATTCCATCAATAAAAGTGAAGAGACATGGTTTAACGTAGCTTTTTTCGCTCGTAGCACGAACGATCGCCTGTTATTACTGAAAAATGAAGCTACAGCAACAGGAGAACTCTTGGAAGATCCGGCGGCGACGCCTATTTTGATTCCTACGACGCAGCATATTAAGTGCGCAGCAGCGACACGCATGCCCCTGGCTAGTCCCAGTCGGTTTGCCTGTCGCTCAGCGAGACACATGAGCCTACATGTGTTGCTTTGCACCGCGGCCAGGTACCCCGGCACGGTTAGGTGACAACAAAACCCAGAAAAGGACCAAAGCTGTGGACAGTGGACGCGATCAAGCGCCAGGGAAAGAAAGAGGGGGTTTGGTGCCGGCCGCTCCGTTGTCGAGATCCGGGGAAATGGACCGGGCAACGGCACAATCTCTTCACGCGACTCGCTGCCATGTTATTGTACTCTACTACTCCAGTACGTACCAAACTCCAACGACGACGCGGCACCAACGAACCGGCCGGCCGGCGCGCGCTCCCGTCAAAGCGTTTCGGCCTCGCGGACGTCGGGAGCTTCCACGTTGTTTCGGTCTGCTGGTTGGCTGCTCTGTAGCCTCTTTCCACACGCTCGCCGTTGGGTGTTGACCTCCGTGCGCTCGTCGTAGGACCAACCGATGCGTCGACGCTACGCGGATGCAGACTGTGCGTGCGAGCTCGTGGCACCGCAGATCGCATACGGAGCAGCCAGAGAATCGAAGCAACCGGGACGGACGAGTCGGCCAGGGTTCGTTTCGCCCGCGCCACCTTTCGCTCCACGTGCTCGCAGAGGTCACCAACGCGTCATAAACCGCGGTTGACTACCACGCACAAGCACAAATTTACGTCACTGATCTTTCAGAAGAAGAAGAAGAAGAAACACCCACGCGCCGGGCGCCGCAGCCCCTCGCACGGCCGGCGAACCGGCTCCAAGCGCGAGGTGGACCGGCGGTGGTTCGGACGGACTCCGCGCCGCGAACCGACGGCGGGTGGGGCGTCGCTCATCTCATGGCTATCTCACTCACGCCTCAAGTTTCCCCTGGTTCAAACCTCGTGGCACTTCGCACCTACAGCCCCGTGCTTCCGCCTATTTCCGTAGGGGCAGGAATAAACTAAGACTTTGAGAGGAAGCTTTTCGGTTATTTCTTAGAGAGCACTTAAAGCAAAGCATTTCGTTCGTTGCTGGTGCCTGGTGAGAGGGACGCTCCCAATTTGGACATCTTTTAAGATTGCCGCAGTAGACGCGTGTAGCACATGACAGGGAGCCGGAGTGGTTGCGGCTAGAAAACAGCTCATGCCGTAGAATATTTGTCATCTCACATGGACGTACTGGAATTCTTTCCATCTTGTCGTGTATTAAACAATTCGCAATTCTAAAAGAGTAAACATATGAAGTTGAAATGGTCATACATTTCTTTTATGCATTTCGATTTCATGTATGCGGTATGTCAACTTTTTGGTGTCTAGACCCGTGGTCAAGGTTGATATTTCGGCTCTTCCAAAGGTCCATGAAGGAAACATAAGCTTTTTTTTTACTTTGTACTCACTCCGTTCCTTTTTAGTCTGCATATAACTTTTGTGCGAAGTCAAAGTATCTTTATTTTGACCAAACTTATAGAAAAAAATATTAATATTTACAATACTAAATAAATATCATTAGATTCATTATGGAATGTAATTTCATATTATGTATATTTGGTATCGTAGATGTTGATTTTTTTTATGCATATTTCGTCAAAGTTTGTAAAGTTTGACTCGACATAAATCTTATATGCAGAGTAAAAAGAAACAGAGTGAGTACAAGGGACAATGAGACCGACGAATACGGTCTCGAGAAAGTAACACTACGTTTAACTACGTTATCGACCAAATCAGGAAAACATAGTGCATATCATCCTTTTTTTCTTACATAGAATTGCACTCCTCAGGGGCGTCATTTGGATACGCGGGATCCAAGCAGCAAAGAGCTTTCTTGCATCTCCAACTTTGAATTGGGATCATCGAGCATAGAGAGAACAAGACCATGATGTGGTCATCGAGTAGCATCGTAGGTGATATACTAATCCCCCATCCACCACATGGAGAACTCGATTAAGGGGAACCTCTCACATGTGCTTTTAGTTTTTGAGAGCGGAGAACGTAGAGGAAGGATGCACATAATTGTTGGGCAAAGTGAAAGCACTAGCTAGGGACATCTTTTACGCGGTTCATATGAGATCTACTAGCAAAGATATATGTAAACTCATAATTGCACAGAGAAATCATGTCATTATATTGAGACGGGCATAGGATTTTGTCGTTTTCTCTATCCCGACCAAATTTGAATATTGGGACACCAACCTAAAGGTGATGAGCCTATTCTTAGCGGAACTCATTAGAGAAACCAAATTTTACATTTATTCACCGTGTATCTGTGACCTGTATCTTTTTTTGAGTGAAACATATCATATATATATTTTTGTTCTGTTCGAAAAGAAAGCACTGTATTTCTTCTTCTAACCCATTATCCATCCACAAGAAGACAAACGACAACGGCTACAAGTTCTATCATTATCTTCCCAAGGAAACTCGCAGGGGCACACAGGTGTGTGGGCATGCGTCTGCCCATTCGCCTCGGCCGCCAGAGTGCCTTGTGATCCGCAAAGTTGTTGGATTCCGCATGAGGGCACATTAAGTTTTGGTTTTGAAAATTTGCGATTTTATTATTCGTCATACCAAGTTTCAACAGTTGCAACTGAACAAGGATTAAAAATTTCGTCAAAATGTATCCAAACACTTAAGCCCTCGTCATAAGAAACACCAATATGCAAATGAAAAATATTTGGACTTTCGGTTAAAAAAATTTGGAAGCCAAAAGAAAAAATGGGGTCGGTGCCCTTGCCCCTGCGTGCCATAAACATTTTCAAACAGTTTCATCTTCGTAGAAAGATGTTCAAATAGTTTCACCGAAACATCATTCCTGCGAAGAAATCATATGGGAGCTTAAAAAAAATCATGTGGGGTACTCAAATATTTTCCTTTGCCATACCGCATTGACTAGCTCAGCATATCTTTAGCCACCAATAATGATTACCCAAAAAATAGCGAGGACATGGAGGGTTTAAATGCAAGTAGGGCTCCCATGCCCACCTTCCGACGGCGACCGCCGACT